>NC_056570.1:20717712-20773572 GCF_013358625.1 Macadamia integrifolia
TTTTTTTGGAATAAATTGATATAGTTATCAAATAAATAAATAAATAAATAAATAAATAAAGTGGAAAAAAATAATTGTTTGGTAAGATAGGATTTCTCACTAATTTTTTTTTTTGACGTACAAAATACATATTTTTCTTGGGTGCGTGTGAAAACAAATTATGAAGCTAAGACATTGGGACCCCATTTCTTCAGTGCTCTTCATTATAGCGGAAGAGGTCCTATCTAGAGGGCTAAAGAACCTTATTCTTGATAATCCAAGTGTCGAGAGGCGTTCCAACCCCAGGCCATATTCTCTTTGTTGATGACATTTTCATTTTCACCAATGTATCTATGAGGTATGCCAGGAATTTAAAAGGCTTTCTGCTGAAATATCAAGAATTCTCAAGGCAACGCATCAGTCTTGAGAAAAGCAAAATGTTTATGGGAAAAATTATCCCCTGCCAGAAAGCAGACTATTTCTGAAGCTCTGGTATCTTGATCTACAGCTTCCCACCAAGATATCTGTGAGTGGAAATCTTCAAGGGGATAGTAAAAAAAAAGCCTTGTTGTCGATCATGGACAAAGTCAAAGGGAGATTGGTTGGATGGAAAGAGAAGCTATTGTTAATAGCAGGGAGAGTTGAATTGGTACGATCGGTTATTTCAGGTATGCCTACTCATAGTTTCGCAGTATACTGGTGGCCCTCATCTCTTCTCACAATGATGGAGAGATGGATGAGAAATTTTATTTGGACAGAGGAGTTGGATACAATGAGATTGATTACGGTGAAATGGGACTCTCTGTGTTGACCTATGGAGGTAGGGGGACTGGGGATAAGAAGGCTCAAAGACTCAAATAAGGCCATGTTGTGTAAAATGGTCTGGAGAATGAAAAATGAAAAATCTGCTGCAGGATCTTTTCTCAAAGCTCGGTTTGTCAAAAAGGATGGAAGAACTCTCATAGAATGTTGTTCCTCTTCCATAGTAATAGGTATCAGGAAGGTGTGGGGCTTTGTGGAAGCTAAGGAGAGATGGATTATTGGGAATGGCTAGCTTGCGTACTTCTGGAAGGACAAATGGTGGGGGCTGCGATCTATCATGGAGGAATTAAATTTAGAAAATTTCAGCACTCTCTCTATAGCTGCGAAGGTAGGTGATTTCATTAGAGATGGTGAATGGTCGCATCCTGAGTTTCTTCTCCCCTCCTTAGTAGTATTTTCACAAAGATCAAGGGGATGAATTTACCTAGTGTGCCTATGGAGGATGTGTGTGTTTGGTCTTTATCATCATTGGGAAATTTCACTTCAACATCTGCATGAGAGGACATCAGAAAGAAGTTGTCCAAGGTTCATTGGTGGTTTGTGATTTGGCAACACGACGTCCCTCCGAGGTACATGACTTTGGGTTGGCACCTGGTGCATGAAAAGCTCTCTACGGATGAGATAGTGAGGCGTAAGGCAGTTCAAATGGCACCCCTCTGTAATCTTTGTGGCAATGCTGAAGAGAGTACTCACCACATGTTTCTTCAATGCCCCTTCTCGATCTCCATATGGGAAAGGTTTCTAAATTGCTTTGGAGTTCCTTGGAAAGACCAACAATCCATAGTCTTTCTTGATGTGGTGGAAGAGGAAAGCTCGCATGATAAATGTGAAGAAACCATGGAAGATGGGACTCCAATAATTACTGCCCACATATGGTGGGAAAGAAATAAAAGGCATCAAGAGAACAAAGCAAGGCAGACTGGATTTGTTTTTGAAAGTATTCGTTAGGAAATTATGCTCTATAATGGTGCAGGAATGATGAGGTTAAATCAGCAAATGACGTATAATGTTGTAGGAAGCTGGGCTTGGAGATTAAGTGCCTAAACACCACCCCTCCCCTCGAGGTGCATTGGGGTAAACCACCTCTAAACTGGATCAAAGTCAATGTGGATGGTAGCTCCCTGGGTAACCCAGGAAACACAGGGGCAGGAGGCGTTCTCAAGAACAGTCAGGACCAGGTATGTGACTCCTTTAGCATTTTTCTGGGTGTAAAGAAATATTTATGAAGCTGAGTTCGAAGCAGCATTGGAAGGGATTAGGATGGCAAAGAATTATAACGCTAGGGGTGTGTGGATTGAATCAGATTTGGTAGAAGTTGTTGCGGAAATTCATCAAAATCAGATTCCCTGGTTTGCCCACCAAAGAAGGGTGTCTTCTCTCCGATATTTGGAATCTATTCCTTATAATATATCCCACTGCTTTCATGAAGCTAATACAGTGGCAAATTTTTTAGCTGAGAAGGCATCAAAGTCTGGTGCTTCTGGATTCTCAGTGGTTTTTTTAGATCTTATTTTCAAGGATTTGGAAACTGATGAGACTGACATGCATAAATTTAGATTCTTCTAGGATAATGGCTTGCTCTCTCTGCTAATGGCCATACCGAAGGTGGAGTTTGCAAGTTTTCCTAGCAATTTCTTCTTTGTCCTTTTGTTTCTTGTTGATGTATTTCTTCCTTTTCTTCAATAATATTATTATGAAGCTGAGTTTCATGCACTTGTTATGGGTTTGGAATAGGAAAGGATCTTTTCTGTTCAGTACTTGTGGGTCGAATGTGACTCCTTTACAATGTTTATCCGGATCTCAAAAAGGTTGATGCCATGGTTTGTTAGCCAAAAGTGGACTGATCTGCAACTTTCCTTGCTTCCATCAAATGGAAGATCTCCCACTATTTTCACAAAGCAAATCCAGTTTTGGATTATTTGGCTAAATCAGCTGCAAAGTTTGAAACTTGTGCTCATGTTTCTCGCCCTATGTTGATCTAGAATGAGTTCCTACTAGATGCTTCAGATAGACCTAAATTTCAAATAAAATAAAGGCTTCTTTTTATAACTTCTTTTTGTCTTCTGAGTGTGCGTTGATCTTTCTTCCCTGCAGGTGGGGAAGTTTCGATTTAGCATTTTAGCCATGTTGGAGTTTCTGGCCTATTCTGTGCTCTTTGTACATTCCTCCCTCTTTGAGTGG
Organism: Macadamia integrifolia; assembly: GCF_013358625.1. Taxonomy (NCBI): domain Eukaryota; kingdom Viridiplantae; phylum Streptophyta; class Magnoliopsida; order Proteales; family Proteaceae; genus Macadamia; species Macadamia integrifolia. The sequence goes on from NC_056570.1 coordinate 20,720,695, forward strand.
GAGGAATGGACAAAGATCATAGGAATAGGCCAGAAACTCCAACATGGCTCAAATGCTGAATCAAAAACTTCCCCACCTTCGGCATTCCCATCTGCAAAGAAGAAAGATCAACGCACACTCAGAAGACAAAAAGAAATAATAAAAAGAAACCTTTATCTGATTTGACATTTAGGTCTGCCTTAAGCATCTAGTAGGAACTCATTCTAGATCAAAATACGGTGAGAAACATGAGAACAAGATTTAAACTTTGCAGCTGATTTTTCCAAATAATCCAAAACTGGATTTGCTTTGCGAAAATAGTGCAAGATCTTCCATTCGACGGAAGCAAGGAAAGGTTGCAGAGTAGTCCACTTTGGGCTGACAAACCACGGCATCAACCATTTCGAGATCCGGGTAAACATTGCAAAGGAGTCACATTCAACCCACAAGTATTGAACACAAAAGATCCTTTCCGATTCCAAACCCATAACCAGTGCATAAAAATCGGCTTCATAATTTGTTTTCACAAGTACCAAGAAATTCCTGAAACAAAGAGCAACTTGAGCTTGGCCATCTCTGAACACACCGCCAAGACCTGGTATACCCGGGTTTCACAAGGTGCAACTCTGCACATTAAGCTTAATCCAAGTACTATAAAGACAACACCAAAAGACCTCCTAAAATCAAAAGACCTACAAGGAAGAATAGGAACTCTCACCCTTCTAGCACATAAGATCCGCCGTAGATGAGACAGCACATACTTCACCCTATAGTGTAAGGATGTTCAGATATTATCATCTTGTAGCTCGAGAAACCCAATACAGCAAATGGAAGTTTAGTAGCCTAGCAATTAATCATTAAATGATTAGAGGGAAATGAAAAAGAGACAAGAGTTCAGTTTTGGTTTCGGTGATGACTGCTATCCAAGCTAGTAGCATTCCATGGTTTTTTTTTTCAGAAATGGACTCCTTTGCAGTCTTATTTGAGCTCAATATCTTGGAAAATTTAGTATTGCTTTCGGGAGGCAAATTGTATAGCTGATTTCTTAGCTAAGGAAGTGGCAAAATCAGGTACCACGGAGAAAGATGTAACCTTTCCCAATCATATAAGGGAAGAGATTAATCTTGATGCTCATATTAGACGTAGATATCATATGGTTCTATCTGCTGATTTTTATCACTGCTGATGGCAATGCCGAAGGTGGGGTTTAAGGGAGGGATTTTTTGGATGGAGGCTAGTGTGAGGGCTGCGCAGGAATGTAGAGAGAAGGAGAATGATGGAGGTGCGAGTGAAGATCCTGATCGAGGACTTGTTAATCCAGTGCCTAACCGTTCTTATGCAAGAGCAGTAGGTAATGCTTCATGGCCAGTGATTGATTCCCTCCCAGATCCAATACAAGTTGGGAATATCAGGAGGATTCTGATCCCTCAGAGCAACTACGAATCCAAAAGTTAGAACTTCCATTTTACTCTGATTGGACAGGTTAACTTCCATCTAATATCTTTGGATGCTCTGAGACAAGAGGCTGCAGAGAAATGGAACCTCAGTCAGGGAGTTGTGATGCATCCTCTAGGCAAAGGATATGTAATCTTTCAATTCCATTGTGAAAGAGACAAGGCCACAGTGTGGAGGAGGAGTCCGATGAAGATAGGAGACCAGTTAATCTGTTTCCAACATTGGAAGCCGAATTTCAACATCCATGAGAAGCAAGTCTAGACCAAGCTTGTTTGGGTTCGCTTCCCAGACCTCCCATTGGAATATTGGCACGAGAACGTCCTACTCTCAATCGTGAAAGCAGTTGGATGTCCTGTGGCCTTAGATCGCCACACCAAGCAAGGCTTGATGGGTTATTTCACAAGGGTCCTAGTGGAGATGGATGTTTCAGAATCAGCTCTGCATTTTGAAGAAGTTCAAGTAGAGAGGATGGAGCCTGGCTCTACTACCATCTTTGGCTTCAGGCAAAGAATGTTGTACGAGGACGGACTTGTTCGTTGTGATTGCTGCAAAAAAATTTTGCGTAGCATTGGCGATTGTAGATCAAAGAAGCACGACAACGCTAAGCAGGTGGCCAAGGACAACTCTGGCATACATGGGGCGGTCTATGTTGAAGATGGAGCTGACCCAGGCCAAGTCAACTCTAAGGATAACCGAGTGGGTGAAGATGTTAAAGGTAGCAACCAATGCCGCCTCAAATTCTCCTTCCTTAGAAAGTGCTTTTCCTTCCAATCAGGGATCTCCAATTATGGAAGGCAATATACACATTGTCTTAGACTCATTACTACCCCATTCAAATTCAAATTTGAATGCCATAATTTCAGAAACTACTAACGCCCAAGATGAGGATCAATCCCCAAATATCTGCCTTCCTATTATGGAGGATGGTTAGGTGGCGGGTTCTGGTTCTAGTAATGGGTCTGGGTCTAAATCTGATCCAAAGAGCAGTGACTCGTTTGAGTTTGAAGAATATGACTAGATCGCCCATGTTGATTTGGCGACTCTTATGAGGCTTGGCCGAAAAGGAAAGACACTGGCAAGGGAAGGGGTGGTGGCAGAAGACCCCAAACTCGAGGAGGTCGGGTTGGCTACTCCCATGATGCAGTGGTTTTACACCTTCAGGACATGGAACTGGTCAATGGTCGAGTAGCCCTGAATTTTCAGGAAGTTGCAGCTAGAGAGAAAAGGGCAAATGGCACTCCTAAAGGAGGGAAGAAGAATAAACGTCCAATGGGTCAGACATCCAAGTCTTACAATAATCGACTTTAATCTCATTCCTCATGAAAGTCCTCTTCTAGAACATAAGAGGTGTGCGGAAGGTCGCTGGTTTAAGGGCCTTGAAGACGATGTTGCGGGATCACTCTCTCGATATTGTATGTGTTGTTGAACCTTTGGTTCATCCCTATAAGTTCCTCTCTCTCATGGTTAATAAGCTGGGTTTCTCTGATGTTTTCATTCACAACCATCGGCCAAACAAAGTTCCTAACCTCTGGGTTCTATGGAAGCAAGGCGTTTCTCAGGCCTCTGTGATCTCCATGTTAGACCAACAAATATCAGTAGTAGTGGACTGGTTTGGTGATAAGGTGGGTCTCTCCTTTGCTCATGCCAGTAGCTTCAAAGTCTTGAGAAAAAAACCTGTGGATTGACTTAGGGTTGGTCAGTTTGACCACCATCTCATGGTCTGTTTTGGGGGATTTTAACGCTACTTTGTTTTCTCATGAGAAGAGGGGTCCCGGTCGGTTCAATCTTTCTTTAGTGGCAGATTTCTAGGCAATGATAGACTCTTGCTTGCTTCTCCCTGTTCCTTCCTAGGGAAAAAAAATTACCTGGTCTAATAATCGCAGAAGAGGTCACGTGAGTGCTGTGCTTGACCGAAGCTTCTGTAACGGGCAGTGGCTTGATTTCTTTAAGAAAATTTCCCAAAAAGTGCTTCAAAGTACAGTGTTGGATCATGCCCCTCTTTTGGTGATCTCTGATGTTGTCCCAAAGTCTTCGAACATTCCATTCAGATTCCATTGCTTCTGGATGGAGGATACAAAGTTTATTCCTATTATTAAAGAAGCGTGGAGCTCTAGTTCTCATGGAAATCCCATCATTTCCCTCTGCCAAAAGCTGAAACAGGTTAAATTATTTTTGAAGACTTGGGTAAAGAAAACTTTTCCAAACCTTGATATTGAGGTTGAGAATTCTTCAAAAGCTCTAAAAGCTATTCAAGATGAAATAGAAATTGTGGGTATGTCTGACGAGCTATTTTCTAAAGAGGCCGACGGTAAAAGCGCTTTCCTTAAAGCCCCTCAAATGCAAGCCCAGCTCTGCTCTGACAAAGCCAAGCAACGGTGGTTGAAAGATGGAGATTGGAACTCAAAGTATTTTCATCTATTTATGAAAATGAGAAGGTCTCGCAATTTGATTCGCTCTCTGAAAAAAGAAGATGGATCTTGGGTTTCTGGTCAGTAGGAATTGGGTTCTTACATCTCAGATTTTTATGAATCCTTCCATGGAGCAGCCCTGGTTAACCCACACTGGGACCTCCTTGACTGCATTTCGAGGGAATTAGAGGAGAGTGATCAGGCAGTCCTTGATGCCATCCCTTCTAAGGACGAAATCAAAGTTGCTGCTTGGGATTTGGAGCCCAATAGTTCTTCCGTCCCTGATGGGTTCTCAGGTATTTTTTGCAGACGAGTTTGGGATTTTATTGAGCATGATTTTTTTCGAACCATTATTTATTTCTTCAGGGTGGGGAAATTTCCTTTGGGTGTTAACACTTGTTTGGTCACCCTCATTCCTAATATTGCTGGGGCTTCTTCTCTCAGGAATTTTCGCCCAATTTGTATGTCCAATTTTTTCTGTAAAGTCATTACCAAAATTTTATCTTCCAGACTCTCTATTTTCTTTCCTTGCCTTATCTTTGAGGAGCAGGGTGCCTTCCAGAGAGGCAAAATAATATCTTCAAACATTAGTCTTGCCTCGAAACTCGCTAATTTAATGCATTGCTCTGTGAGGGGAGGAGGTATGGGTGTTAAATTAGATGTTCAGAAGGCCTTTGACACTCTTTCTTGGGACTTCCTCTTTTCCACTCTGAAGAAATTTGGTTTCTCTCAAACTTGGATTTCATAGATTCATGAAATTCTTGCATCCTCTAGAATTTCAATCCTGGTGAATGGTGGTCCAATGGGTTTTTTTGGGGCTGCTCGTGGTTTGCGCCAAGGAGACCCAATTTCTCCCATTCTTTTTATTTTGGCTAAGGAAGTGCTCTGTAGAGGTCTGAAATTATTATCTGAGCAGGGTCAGCTAAAGCCTCTTCCAGGGCCTCGAGGCACAGCCATTCCATCTCACTTATTATTTGTGGATGACATCTTTGTGTTCATGAATGCTTCTGCATCTATGTTAGGAACCTTCAAAGCTTTCTTCTTAGGTATCAGGAGATCTCGGGGCAACACATTAATCTGGAGAAAAGCAAACTTTTCTTTGGGAAGGTTGATCCCAATAGAAAGCACTTTATTTCAGAGACATTGGGCATCCCCATTTCTAAACTTCCAACAAAATACTTGGGAGTCGAAATATTCAAAGGAAGGGTCTCAAACAAGCATCTTCTCCCAATGATGGATAAAATAAAGGCCAAGCTTGCTGGTTGGAAGGGAAATCTACTATCCTTGGAGGGCAGAGTTGAATTGGTAAGGTCTGTGATTTCTGGAATTCCTATTCAGAATTTTTCCGTTTATTGGTGGCCTTAATCTACCATTCAACCATTAGAGTGGTGGATGCGGAACTTTATATGGTCTGGCGATGTTGATAAGCAAAAAGAAGTTGTGGTCAAGTGGGATAAGACTTATAAACCAAAGCAGGGAGGAGGTCTTGGGATAAGAAAGTTGCACGATGTAAACTCCGCTTGTTTGTGTAAACTTGCCTGGCAAATCAAGCACGATGATACAAGCATGAGCTCCTTTTTTCGAGCAAGGTTCATGAATTCAGATGGCTCTCTCAAGTCCAACTACCTCTCCTCCTCCATTTTTCCTGGTTTGAAGAAAGTATGGTCTATCATTTCAGGCCTTGAGCGATGGACTGTTGGCAATGGGAAAAAGATAAATTTCTAGCATGACAGATGATTGGATAGAATTTCTCTTGCAGAGGGTTCAGGGTTGAATCCAATTGTTTTCAAGGGTGCTCACCCTAAAGTTTTCAACTTTATTGAAGACAATCGATGGGTCATCCCGCCTTCTAGTTTGTTATTCTTAAAAGAAGCTTTCACAGGGCTACCCAGATTTCAATCTCTAATCTTGAGGGCACATGCCACTGGACCCCCACCCCCTCGGGTATTTTTTCTACTACTTCTGCCTGGAACTCCTTAAGGTCTAAAAATGCTTCAGTTCCTTGGTTCTCTATAGCATGGAAATCCCCTATTCTGCCTCGGCAAGCTGTCTTTGGATGGAGGCTCTATCATAAACACCTTCCAACTGATGAAACAGTAAAACAATGAGGTATTCATATACCTTCAAGATGCGAGCTCTGTGGATCAGCGGAAGAAACTTTTATGCACCTATTTGGATCATTCACCTTTTCTTCACAGGCCTGGAACCTGTTTTGTTCGTTATTTAACACAGTCTAGCCCAATTTCTCTAATATGGATGACGTGCTGAAGTGGTGGAAAGAGAAAGCCCGCTTTATCTCTTTCAAGAAGCTATGGAACTGTGGAGCCATTCTCGTCCCTTATCATTTATGGACTGGGAGAAATTCTAGGCGTCATGGTAGGTCTCCGATGCCTTTCAACCGTTGCTTCCAAATGATCAAGGGTGAATTTCTCTCTATCTTGTCGATGCAAGTCAAAATTTTGACCACTATTTTAGACCTTATGTGTGCTCGAAACCTTGGAATTCCCATCTCCCTAGGTAGGAGAAGAGAGCCTAAAGAAATTTTTTGGTATCCTCCATTTTCAAGATGGATAAAATTAAACATAGACGGCTGTTCCCTTGGTAACCCAAGGAAGGTAGGCGCAGGGGGTGTTTTTAGAAACGAAAAAGCCTAGGTAATTCTAAACTTCAAAGAATCCATTGGTGTGACTTCAAACTTCGAAGCTGAAATTCAGGCGGTGATTCTGGGTTTCGAATATGCTAGATCCATCAAAGTGCAGAACCTTTGGATTGAATGTGATTCTGTGGCAGTTGTCATCCTTCTTTCCAGAGGTTTCATTCCATGGTCTGTGTCTCAAAGATGGAGAAATCTTATGCCTTACTTGGACTCCATTGAATGGAAGATTTCTCATTGCCATCAGGAAGTTAACTTAGTTGCTGACTTTTTCGCGAAGACTGCAGCAAAGCATGATGTTTCTGCTCCAGTGACTTTGTGGCCCCCTTTGATGTTCATGGAGCTCGAGATGGATGCAAACAATCGTCCTAGATACAGATTCATGTAACTTGTATTTTATTTTTCTAGGTTTGGGTCCCTTCATGCGATTTTCCTGCTAATGGCAATGCCAAAGGTGAGTCTATCGTGTAAGGATCTTTGCCTTTCTCCTTGTCGGTTTCTTTTTCCTTTTGAATCATATTTTTTTGATTAATATATTTTGAACCTTCTAGCGAAAAAGAAGGTGGGGTTTAAAAATCATGCTTTTTTCTTTTGTGTAAATCTTTATTTCTCTTAATGAATTTTAGTCCTTTTAGCAAAAAAAAAAAAAAAAAGAAGAAGAAAAAGAGAAAAGGAAGAAAAAAAGATAATGAACAGCAAATACAATTTCTTCCCTTGATCTCAATTGTTTTTTTTCTTCCCTAAAGGTCAGCAAAATTGAATTAAAATGGAGGATAAAAAATTTACAGAACAACCCTTTGAATTCTTACTCCACCTTCGCCATTGCCACCAGCAGAGGAAGAAAAGAAAGCAAAGAAAGACAAAGAAAATTATATGAATCTGAGTCTATGGTCATTCTAACTATCCCATTGTAGATCAGAAAGAATAAGGCCCGGAGCAGAGGCCCAAAAATTTGAGGAGCAACTTAAAGCAGCGTGCTTGGCCAGCTTATCCACGATAGAGTTTATTTCCCTGTAACAGTGGCTAATTTCCCAAGATGTCCAGATAATGCCCAAAGTACCTCCATTGCTGCTGGAAGCACCTAGGAATTTTCTGGTTGTTAATGTAGCTCACTACTGATTGGGAGTCACACTTAATCCAAAGCTTATTATAACCTCTCTGAAGAGCATTGATCGCAAATGTTTATTCTCAAATGATGAGTGAAATGACACCATATGAAAAAATATTCATTCAAATGTCCTATAGTCATGCAAATCATATATAACTTAATTCAAACTTACTTAGGCAGATGATATTGTAGTTATCAACCGAAAATAAAAAAGAGAACCCTACTTGTTCAACCCTAATTCATGGAAGAAGATGATGCGATGACCATAACTTCCAATGATTTATTTAATTTTTTTTTCTACATAGTTCAGTGAAGCATATTAAAAGAAGAATCTGAAAGAAGGGACAATGAACCATCAAACAAGAATTTTATCTCACCAGGGTTCTCCTCCATCTTTTCTTGATCATGACTACCATCATTTTCAGCTGGCTTGGCAGCATCATCTTCAAGATTGACTTGGCTACCTTCCATTTTGTTCTCTTCATTCATGTGAGGTTGGGTACCCAACCTTAGTGTCAAATCCAAAGTACAGTAACTCACTGTAGGCCATTGTTCAATCCAGGCAAGGGGTTTCTGATCTCCTGTTTTAGTATCAACCATAGTCATTTTCTTAAAATCGATGATGTGTGAGTCATGCCCATCTACTTGAATGATTGATTCCATCATCAGGAAGGAGTTCATCAGTGTAGGATGTATGCAAGGAGGAAACCCTTCCCATTTATTATCATGAAAGAACTTCAAGGACTTTGGCTTTCCCTTCAGCCCACCGGGGTAACGATTGCAGAAGTAACACAAGGGATCAGCACATCCATAGCATGGTCGAAGAACTTCTTCATCCATGGTGAACTGCAATATAATAGAAAAACCTAAGATGCAGATTGATTGAAGTATACACATTATATATAGAACCAAGAAAGGAAACAAAAGCTATTGAAGCAATTAAAGACAATATATTAAGAAGTATGAAAATCTAGAAAATATGTGCTCATGACAGTTAAACATGATATGAATTTGTCATCGTTCTAGTAGCACAATGATTAAGTTGCACTATTGCAACATGTTGGTCATAGGTTAAAAACTTGGAAACAACCTCTCCTATGAAGCAGAGGTAAGACTGCGTACACTTGCCCCTCTCAAACCTTGCAATAGTGGGAGCCTCGTACACTAGATTGCTCTTTTTATTGTTCTACTGACTTTGCTTCAGTTTGTTTGTGTCTTTTTTTTTTTTTGGAAGTTTGTATGATGGCAATGTCCTCTTTGCCTGTTCTAGGTTTTGGTGCCTTCGGGGTTCTCATGGTTCCTATTAATGATTCCTGCTTAGACTCACTTGGTTTGTTCACTTGTTGTAATCTCTTTCTTTTTTTTTTTTTCTTTTTTTTGGGGAATAAATTGATATATTTATCAAATAAATAAATAAATAAAGTGGCAAAAAATAATTGTTTGGTAAGATAGGATTTCTGACTTTTTTTTTTTTTTTTTTTTTTGATGTACAAAATACATATTTTTCTTGGGTGCATGTGAAAACAAACTATGAAGCTGAGTTTCATGCACTGGTTATGGGTTTGGAATAGGAAAGGATCTTTTGTGTTAAGTATTTGTGGGTCGAATGTGACTCCTTTGCAATGTTTATACGGATCTCAAAAAGGTTGATGCCGTGGTTTGTTAGCCAAAAGTGGACTGATCTGCAACCATTCCTTGCTTCCATCGAATCAAAGATCTCCCACTATTTTTGCAAAGCAAATTCAGGAATCTAGAAAATATGTGTTCATGACAGTTAAACATGATATGATCTCAATTGTTTATTCTCAAATGATGAGTGAAATGACACCATATGAAAAGATATTCATTCAAATGTCCTATAGTCATGCAAATCATACACAACTTAATTCAAACATAGGCAGATGATATTGTAGTTATCAACCGAAAATAAAAAGAGAACCCTTTGTTCAACCCTAATTCATGGAAGAAGATGATGTGATGACCATAACTTCTACTGATTTATTTATTTATTTTTTCCTACAAAGGTCAGTGAAATATATTAAAAGAAGAATCTGAAAGAAGGGACAATGAACCATCAAAGAAGGATTTTACCTCATCAGGGTCCTCCTCCATCTTGTCTTGATCATGACTGCCATCATTTTCAGCTGTCTTGGCAGCATCATCTTCAAGATTGACTTGGTTACCTTCCATTTTGTTCTCTTCATTCATGTGAGGTTGACTACCCAATCTTAGTGTCAAATCCAAAGTACAGTAACTCACTGTAGGCCATTGTTCAAGCCAGGCCAGGGGTTTCCGATCTCCTGTTTTAGTATCAACCATAGTCATTTTCTTAAAATCGATGATGTGTGAGTCATGCCCATCTACATGAACAATTGATTCCATCATCAGGAAGGAGTTCATCAGTATAGGATGTATGCAAGGAGGAAACCCCTCCCATTTATTATCATGAAAGAACATCAAGGACTTTGGTTTTCCCTTCAGCCCGCCGGGGTAACGATTGCAGAAGTAACACAAGGCATCAGCACATCCATAGCATGGTTGAGGCACTTCTTCATCCATGGTGAACTGCAATATAATAGCAAACCCTAAGATGCAGGAAGATTCAATTATACAAACAATGTAGAGAACCAAGAGGGGGAACAAAAGCTACTAAAGCAATTAAAGACAATATATTAAGAACAAAAGGAAAAATAATCTAGAAAATATGAGTTCATGACAGTAAAACATGATATGAATTTTTCAGTGTTCTAGTGACTTTGCTTCAGTTTGTTTGTGGTTTCCAGTTTTGGGGATTGGGGATTGGCGATTGGTATGATGGGGATGTCCCCTTTGCCTGTTTCCAGGGTTTGGGGCGTTTCAGGTTCTCATGGTTCCTATTCATGAGTTGTATAAAGAAGTTCATATATTTCTCTTTAGAGAGAACCCAAAAGGGAAAATGGAAGCTTTAGCAGCCTAGCAATTATCAAACCACTAGAGGAAAAGTTTGAATTATCAAAACACTAGAGGAAAGTGAAAGAGAAAACAAGAAAAAGGAAGAAGAATAGAAATGAACTGCAAATACAGTTTCATTGCTTGAAACTCAAATCTTTACAGTAATACATACAGGGAAGAAAGTAGAATCACAGATGTAGATACTATCTAATAAGGGGATGACAGAAACCCCCCAAGGTTGTTGAAATATAAGGAGTGGGAGAATAAGACCCAGATGCACATGGGAGGGAAGAATTTTGGAAGCAACTTGGCTTTTGGGTATTGGTCGATTTTACTTTTTGGGAAAGAATTGAATTTGGGCTAGATGAGTTGACTAGCCAGTCCATGGTGGATTCAACTCCTTTGTGGCACAACATGGTGTCCGACGTGGATCCAACGGCCACAAACGCCTTGACACTGAGCCAAAGGCGGTCGCACACAATCCAAGGTGTTTCTAGGCATTGAATGTGCACCGGACACCATGCTGCGCCATAGAAGATCCAAATCCATCCATGGCCGGCTAGCTTTTCTACCTATTTGTTGCCTTTTAGGCTATTCTTGGATGCTAAGAAAAAAAAAATCCAAATTACTTTGAATTTAGTAAAGAAAGACAAAAAAATCATTGTATAATTATGATTTTTATATAATTTTTTTTTCTTGGCATCCAAACATAGCCAAGGCTATTTCGGTAAGATTTTGATTCAATGAATAAGACCATCATATCAGTTGATTTCCCATGGTTGGGTTGGAATTGGCTTGACACTGTGTTCCTGAATTGGAAGGACGATTAATACCATGTGACATCAGGCTGACTGTATAACGTATACTTGCCAAAGATGGATGTGTATGAGACTGTCACCTAATCACCTTTCACTCTATAAAAGGAAGGTAGGTGATTCTCTAGGAAGATGCATGGTTTGTCATTCTTTTTCACTACTTAACTCTTTTTTTATCGTCACATTATATAAATTTAGGGCGACATTTGAATATTATCGTCACATTATATTATATTTGGTAACGGAAATATAAATATCGTCACCCAAAATCGTAGACGAAAATTGTTTTTCTTGTAGTGAAGCCTTCTAATCAAATTTTTTTTTTTCAACAATTATAAGTAAAGTCCTGGGTAACATTCTGCATCACTCTTTCACAACATGGAGATGTTTAGTCACCACTTTTTCAAAATATGGAGATGTTTGGTGAATGCCCTTCCCACCAAGGATCACTGAGATGGAGATCTATCCAGGTTGTGTCATTTTATTGCTTATGTGGGGCTGTTTTAGAGACCAGAGATCTCCTATTTCTTTGAGTGTCTCTTCTCTTATTAGATTTGGAAGATGGTTCTTCGGCAGTGTCATCCTTCTAGATTACCTAGGAGTGTTGCGCTTGTAGCTCAGTGGATTGGGACAAATTTCTATGGGGATTCTATTGGAAGTACTGCCAAACTAGCCTTTTGTAATACCATTAACCACATTTGGAAGGACAGAAATTATTGCATCTTTAGGAACGTGACCCGCTCTAATACGCTTAATATTATCAGAGGCATTTGCAAATGATGTTGATGACTTGTGTTGCAGTGTCTCTCGTAAGGGGCCCAACCCTTCTGGGAACATGTTTGATAAATCTTGAATTGGTAAAGGCAGATTGCATTGACTAATTTGTATTGAATCCATAATTGATATATATATATATATACAATGAAAGTTTCTATTAATTATGTCTACATCTATGGAAGATTCCTATTGCTATTTCTCTAACTATGGAATGTACAGTCAATGAGAATATTACAAACTAATTGTACAGTTGGTGATAAGGTGTGATAAGGTTGACATGTTTCATTCTACAGTTGGTGATAAGGTTGACACCTCTTCATGATGTGTCATGCTAAGACTCCCCCTCAAGTTGGCACGTGAAGGTTGTGAATGCCCAACTTGGAAATTAGATGACAAAACTGATCACAACCCAATGGCTTTGTAAACAAGTCAGCAATCTGAGAGGCTGTTGGAATTTTAGTTGGGTGGATGAGTCCCCGATGCATCTTCTCACGTACGAGATGATTTTGTATGTTCATGGAAGACGGGGTTAGTAGCAATGTGAAGGGCTGCCTGGTTGTCACAAAATAAGGGAATTGGACATGTGATTGGAAGACCAATGTCACCGAACAGATAAGACAGCCAAGTGACTTCACATGTGGTGAAAGCCATAGCACGATAATCAGCTTTGGTGGATGAATGAGATATCGTATATTGTTTTTTTGTCTTCCATGAAATGGGCAATCACTAAGGAACACACAGTATCTTGTGATTGACCTACGAGTCATGGGACAACTGGCCCAATCAGAGTCACAGTAGGCTCATAACTCGAGGGTCGAAGTGGTAGGGTAATATAGGCCTTGACCAACTGTAGCTTTGAGATGATGGAGGAGACGATGAGTAGCATTGAGATGGGGCTGACGGGGTTGGTGAATGAACTGGCTCAAGATGTTGATTGTATGAGCAATATCGGCACGAGTGACAGTCAAGTAGATTAAGCGACCAACCAAACACTGGTAAGATGATGGATCCGATAAGATAGTGCTTGATGTGTCATTTAACTTCAAATTTTGTTCCGTGGGTGTATCAGAGGGACGAGCAACAGTTAAACCACAATCTTCCAATATGTCTAAAACATACTTACGTTGGCATTGAGAGAGACCATGCCTAGACCGGGCCACTTCAATCCCAAGGAAATATTTTAAGGGTCCGAGATCCTTGATGTGGAATTGTTGGTGTAGCATGTACTTCACATATGTGATCAAACTGTCATTGGAACCAGTAACGACAATATCGTCAACATATAAAATCACAAAGATAGAATTAGGCCCGCGATGCATAAAAAATAAGGAATGATCTACCTTTGAATGTTGAAAATCATAGTTGCACAAAGAGTTTGAGAATTTGGAATACCACTGGCGAGATGCCTGTTTGAGGCCATAGAGGGAATTACAGAGACAAAAAACCAAAGTCTCCCCCTTATGCCGATATCCAGGGGGAGGAGTCATGTACACCTCCTCATTGAGATCACCTTGTAAAGGCGTTATTAACATCCACTTGGTATGAAGGCCGACCCTGGACTGTTGCAATGGCAAGGAGAACTTGTATTGTGACTAACTTAGCAACGGGAGCAAACGTATCATGATAATCAGTACCCTCCACCTGAGTGTAGCCCTTCGCGACCAGACGAGCTTTATAACGCTCAATGGTTCCATCAGAAGCACGTTTAATTTTGAAAACCCATTTGGATCCAATAGGTTTCTTTCTAGGAGGCAATGGGACAACGGACCAAGTATCATTGAGGGTCAAAGCATTAATCTCAGCTTGCATGGCATCCCTCCATACCTGGTGTTTCGCAACTTTAGTAAAAGTAGCAGGTTCTGTAGAGCTAGACAAGGAGGTGAGAAATGCCAAGTGTGCATGATGGATATGATTAAAAGATAAAAAAATTGGATATGGGCTGATTGGTACTTGAACCAATAGTTGTTGACGATTCGTGAGACGAGGTAAGAGTGCAATGGTAGTCTTGCAAGTGACGGGGGGATGGCGAGAACGTTGGGGTGTATGAAGAGAGCAGGTGGTGGTGATGGAGAGGGGGTAGGTGGGGTATCTGAAGGAATAGGAGGATTCATGGGAATGGCATCATCTTCACTGGGGAGCTATAAGGGAAGCACAGGGGAACCAGTTAAGGTGGGGTTGGAAAGAAGTGAATAGGGAATATATTTCATGAAAAATGACTTCACGCGTAACAAAGATGCACTTAGTGGTAAGATCTAAAATGCGAAACACCTTTTGGCCATGAGGATAACCCAAGAAAACCCCCGGAGTGGCACATTTGTGAAATTTATGTTTCATAGCGGTGTTGCGACCAAAAGCTAAACAGCCAAAAATGTGCAAATGAGAAAGGGTAGGTGGTTTTCCATGTAATATTTCAAATGCGGATTTTCCAAAGAGCAAAAAGTGGGTATACGATTAATTAAATAAGCGGCAGTTAGAATGCATTCCCCCAAAAAATTAAGTGGTGAATTGGATTGAAAACGTAATGCATGAGCCACATTTAGGAGAAGGCGGTGCTTACGCTCAACGACCCCATTTTGTTGAGTAGTGACACAACTTGATTGTTGGATAACCTCTAATGACTGGAGATATGAAATAACCAGTTTATTAAAAAATTCCATCCCATGGTCAGATCTAAGGCAACGAATGGTAGCCTTAAATTGGGTATGAACCATAGCAAAAAAATGAAGGATGAGAGAATTCACATCCGATTTGGATTGCATTACATATACCCATGTGCACAGAGAGTAGTCATCCACAATCCTAAGAAAAAATAGGGCATTGGATTAGGAGGGTATTGGAAAAGGTCCCCATAAATCCATAATTTCAAAACAAAAAGCAGTTGCTTTTGAACTTAAAGAAAATGACAGGCGATTCTATTTAGCAAGTGGACATACAGTGCATGTGCAATTATTTGAAAAAGAAATAGTGGAATCAATATTATGAAGCCGAGAGGCAGTGGCAGAACTAGGATGGCCCAATCACCAATGCCAAAGATCGAAATGGAGAAGTTACTTTCAGAAAATGTAGGCCACCATGCCGCTTACCCGTCTCTAAAATCATCTTCAATTGTAGGTCTTGGATGACACGAGTTAGAAATAAAAAGAACTGAGCAGTTAGATGTAGCTGTGAGTTTACGAATAGAAAGTAAATTAAAATGAAAAACTAGAACATGGAGAATATGATCAAGCAATAGGCCAGGAAACAATGAAACACGACCAATATGGAAAACAAGAATATTTGAACCATCGGGTAAGGTGACAGGGTGTGAGGTGGCAATAGCAGTGAAGGAGGAAAATAATGATAAATCAAAGGCAATGTGATCAGTTGCCCCATAATCTAAAATCCAGGTGGTAACAGAGTTAGAACAGAAAGGGGTACCTACTAAATTTACCAAAGGGTGATCATGAGGAGGAAGAAGCGTAAGGAGCTATTGAATCTAATCCATCGTTAATGATGGAATAGAGGTCCATGGCGAGATAGCATCGACGATAGCAGAAAGGGGTCGTGAACCAGAGGATCGTTGCAGGGCAGGATGAGGAGCTACCGAACCATCTTTTTGAGAACCATTGTGAGGCATTCTTTGGAGAAAGCGATCATGGAGATGGATCCAAATGTCATGTGCTGAATCGAGCCAAAAGAATGCTATGAGGAATGGAAGAAAATGGAAGAAAAGAGCTCACCATGCTATTACAACGAACCCAGTGAGCAAAATCCATAGAGTTGGAAGTAAGAGCTGTGAGAGACCCATCAATGAAACCAGTTTTATTCTTGGCCTCAAGTGCCATCAGCATGGCATAGTGCCAAGTTGGGTAATTATTGCCGCCCAAAAAAGGGGTGACGAGAGATGCACCCGGTTGACCATTGGAATGAAGGAAGTATGGAGAAGAAATCGGCAAAGCAGCTGGAGTGGCTGAAGGTCCACCATTGTAATTGGAGAATCCTCAGACATGAGGAAAAAAAAGAGAGCACAAAACCTATACTGATACCATGATAAATCTTGAATTGGTAAGTGCAGATTGCATTGACTGATTTGTATTGAATCAATAATTGTTTTATATCCAATGAAAGTTTCCTAGTAATTATGTCTACATCTATGGAAGATTCCTATTGCTATTTCTCTAACTATGGAATGTACAGTCAATGAGAATATTACAAACTAATTGTACAGTTGGTGATAAGGTGTGATAAGGTTGACACATCTTCATGATGTGTCATGCTAAGAATGTTCTTGGTCGACAATCGGGAAATCCATTCCACCTTGTCTGCTGGTTAGCATGAGTTCTTCCCCTGTTCTTTGATTGCAGCTATGTGGTTCTTATCAAGCTTATTTTGAATCCCTTAGTTCCTTTGGATGGTGGAGGCCTGGTTCCTTCTCAAGGGTCTGTCCTTTAGATGGCTGGAGTTCAGCCCTTCTTTGGGTTGTGTATGTATCTTTTTCCTTATTTTCTAATAAAGTAATTTAATTAAGTAGCCCAAGGTTCAAATTTTAAGGTATGGACATCAAAGGTCTTGTTTTCCGTCCGGGTGTATTTGGATGTTAAATTTTGTACATCCTATTTTGTTCTAATATAATCTTTGCTGACCATTTAGTAATAAATTAATTAATTAATAAAATTCGTTTAATATGAAGAAAATCAAATAAAATAAATATAGCAATTGATGTACAAAAGAATTTGGTAAATTACTAAAATTCCCCTAAGGCCAACAGAAGCTTAGAAAATCTTTAAAAAAATACCTAAAAATAAGAAAAATCCGTTAAAGATTTTTTTCTTTTTAAGAGATAAATAAGATAAAAAAAAAAAAAAAAAAATCAAAGCAAAAAGGACACACGGGCACCACCTAGGACAACTTGCAAACTCCACCTTCTTCGGCATGGCCATCAGCAGAGAGAGTAAGCAACGACCTAGCAGAATCTAAATCTATGCATGTCCATCACATCATTCTCCAAATTAGTTAACATATGACCCGAAAATACCACTGAAATTTTTGAAATACCAGATTTAGATGCCTTCTTTGCCAAGTACTGCAACTGTGTTAACTTTACAAAAGCAGTGGGATATCTTCGTGAGCTGATCAAGTTCACGTACGAGAATGTTCTCGTACGTCCCTGGTCCGTGGATGTAGAATCTATTAAATGAAGAGAGAGAAAATTGATTCTAAATCCACGGATTAGGGTCATTCTCGTACGTTCTTGTACGTGAACCTGATCCGTTCTCATTATCTTCCAAGTAATAGATTCCAAATATTGAAGAGAAAGTACCCATCTTTGAAGAGTGAACCAAGGAATCTGGTTTCTTTGAATCACAAGAAACCACAAATGCCGAGTCAGATTCAATCCACACACCCATAGCATTTTGATGCTTTGCCATCAAAATCGCTTCCAAGACCGCTTCAAACTCTGCTTCATAGATCTTCTTTATACCCAAAAAGATGCTAAAAGAATTACACACATGGCCCTCATTGTTTCGCAACACTCCTCCTGAGCCTGCCTTTCCTTGATTACCTAGAGAACTTCTGTCCACATTAATCTTGATCCAGTTTGTAGGGGGTTTAAACCAATGCACCTCCAAAGGAGGTTTGACCTTCAAACTGTCAATAGCCAAGCCCAATTTCCTGCAGCATAGAACATCATTAATAGTTCCAACCTCTCCATTCGTATACCCATTACATAGCATGATTTCCTGATGAATGCTTTCAAAAATATATCCAGCATATCTTGCTTTATTCTCATACCACCTTTTGTTCCTTTCCCACCAGATGTTGTAATTATAGAGAATCCCATTAACCATGAATTCTTTAAATTGATCGAACTTGCCTTCCTCTTCCACCACTTTATTAAGCTCTCTATTGACTGCTGCTCTGTCCATACTACCCCAAAGCAGTTTAAAAATTTTCACCATATAAATACAAGAAAATGGCATTGGAAAAAAAAATATGCTCAATGCTTTCTTCAGTGTTAGCACAACGGGTGCATTTAGATGCTAGTTGAACACCTTTTCTTCTCACCATCTCATCCGTAGGAAGCATGCAATGTACCAGCTGACATCCTAGAGTAGAGTACCTAGGAGGCAACCCTTTCTGCTATATCACTGAACTCCAATGTACCTTGGGAGATTTCCTTCTAATGTTCTCCCAAGCCAAAGTCGTAGTGAAAGTTCCCAATGATGTTAAGGACCATAAGTACACATCCTCCATCTATACACTTGGCATCTTATTTTCTTGATCTTATTGAAAATATTTTTGAGGAAAACTGAACTAACCTCAAGAAAGACCCATTGACCGCTGCTAATAAATCTCCCACATTCGCAGTTGTAGAGAAAGAGCTAGTGTCTTCTATATTTATTTCATCCATGATAGACTTTTGGTCCCCACCATTTATCCTTCCAAAAATTTGCTACCTAATTCACCTCTTCTTTGCTTCCACAAAATCCCACATTTTTCTAGATATCTTATTGGGAAAGTACACATCGGAATCCCCAAAGTTTCAGAGATGATCTACTTTCTGGCAGGAGAAATCTTACCCTTAAAGAACTTACTTTTCTCTAGGATGATGCTCTGTGCTGAAAATTCTTGATATTTCATCAAAAAATCTTTAGATTTCTGACATACCTCATGGATGCATTAGTGAATATGAAGATGTCATCTGCAAAGAGAATATGTCTTGGAGTTGGGACGCCTCTAGGGCCCTGAATCGGATTCAACTTGTTAGTTTGAATCAAGTTCTTCAAACCTCTGGGCAAGATTTCTTCCGCAATTATAAAAACATTGGGGAAATAGGGCCACCATGCCTCAATCCATGCTCCACCCCAAAGTAGCCCTGCGGCCCACCATTAAAAGAATAGATATCCTTGTTGATATCAAAATATGATGCAACCAGTTAACCCACTTCTTTAAAAAACCAAATCTATGCAACACCTGAAATAAGAAAGGCCACGAAATAGTATCATATGATTTTTTTAATATAAATTTTTTGGCCAATACCACCCCCTTGTCAAAGAGAGCATATATTTGCGAGCTCTGAGGCCAAGCTGATGTTAAAGTGAATCAACTTCCTCTTCTAAAAAGCACCCTGTTCTTCTGAAATAATAATTGGAAGGAAAATTTCTAACCATATTGCCATCACTCTTGATATTAATTTAGAATAAAATTTCCCATATAGAGAGGGAAAATTTTATCCAAAGATGAGGCACCCTCCACTTTTGGGATTAAAACCAGGAAATTATTATTTACCCCTCTAGGCATGCGGCTTGCACTAAAAAAATATTGGGTAGCATTACGTACCTCCCTCTCCACAATGTCCCAACACCTTCTGAAGAAGGCTACTGTGAGGCCATCAGGGTCCAGCGAGTTGTTCGGGTCAAGCTCCCAAACCACCCTTTTTATTCTGCATCACCCAGAATAGAATCTAAGCAATGAATATCTCCCTGTTGAAGAACAATGGGGACATTTTCCAACAGCTCCACATAATCTACTACAGGAGAAGCTTTGTGAAAATTCTTATAGAAGCTTACAATATATTCTCCCAGCTGATCCTCTCCTTCCACAGTGGTACCATCCTGCTTCTTGAGAATTCTAATGGTAATTCTAAGTCTTCTCATTTTTGCTAACAAATGAAAAACCTTTATCACCCTGTTTCATCCACCTGAAAAAACTTTATCACCCTTTAACTTTTTTCTTTTTTCTTTTTTTTTTTTTGGCTAGAAGTTACTTTTATTAAAAAGAAACAAAACGGCACCAAAAAAACATTACAAGCACCAATATCCAAACGAAGAATAGGATCCCACCTTCAGCATTGCCATCAGCAGAACCCCTAACTGCCCACTACTGAAATCTATAATAAGGCCTAGAAACTTCATTCTTCGCCAACAATTGAGTTTAATACTTTAATACAACAATTGTTTACGTAATATGTCCTTGAATGGATATATTATGTCATTAATTTCTCTTACAGATTGTCACTAAGATTTATCTGAGATTCTTGTACTCTGTTATAGTTTAATATTTTAATACAACAAGGATAATTTACAACGCCACCCCTTAAAAAATGCCATTATTAGAGAAATACCCCCTGCATAATACCAAATTATACTCAGACCGCCCTACAGTTAAGTGAGAAGTTGAAATGATTGTTGTATTCTTTTGACTAAAACACATGTCCAATTCATTTACCCAAGTCCCTCATTATTCCTAACAGCCATCATTATCCCTAACCTCCATTCACCTTCACCGTGGAGTTCAAGAAGATTTTCTATGCATAGGCAAGCGTGCTTCAACCCGGCTCACTCTCCAGCACTGCGTTCGCAAGAGGATTGCAATTTCGAGGCTTGATCACTCCTAAGGTTAGGTATGGCCTTGCTTCGGAGCTTCGCCGCACTGGGGTTTTTGAGAAGACTGTGGAAGATATACCGCAGGCGGCCGATTGGGATCTTAAGCGACAGATGCATCATTCAATGAGCGGCAGTATCGATTGTTGTTTTTGGTTTCTGATGACTCTGACTTCTCCGATATGCTTAGAAGGGCTCGGGATTCTAATCTGTGAACCGTTCTTGGAGCTATGATGGGAGCGATTTGGATCGTATTACAGATGAACTTCTTGTAAGAGACACCTAATTCGAGAGAAAATCTGATGAGAATGGTGGGAAGAAATAGCGTGAGCTCTTTCTTCGTCTTGATCTTTTCCTTTTTAATGCATGGTTTCTGTTGTGATCGTTCGAGATTATAATCAAGAAATGTTGATATCTGATACAGGGTTTGAGAAGGGGGATTGAGAGAGAGAGAGAGAGAGAGAGAGAGCTATAGTCTGATTCTATCTTCTGCCTAACTATATTGAAAAAGATGGAAGAAGACCTTAAACCCATGAGTTCTACGGCTAACTTGCATTACGACGACAGTGGTGGCATGGAAGCTCGTTTCACCACAGTGGCTTGCTTTTTTTTCTTTTTTTTTTTTTTTTTTTTTTTTTTTTTTTTTTTTTTTAAGCTAATCAAGCTGTCCGGGCCAACTTACGCGCACCTCGACTAATCCTTGAGACTAACGCAGTAATTTACTGCCACAGTCTCCTCTTAAATAGCAGATGCATAGATGAGGAATCAAACTTTGGACCATGCGCCTATCCACACAATCCCCAATTCACCCAAACCATATGACCAAATTATTCATATCCTGCCTGTTTGCAAATAAATACCAAGTGAAATCTTAACTGATATAGACAGGGAAGGAAGCCAAAATGAATATAAGGGTTTACCTTGATTTTAACCATTCCCTTTCCTTCTTTTTGTTTTTACCTTGGTGTTAAACTGATTTTTGAGGCAGAGTTTGTGGCGTTGGTTGAAAGGTGTTGCAAGAGCAAAGGAAAATATAGGCTATTGCTCTTTGGATAGAGTTGGATTTTACTGCCGTGGTATCTTCCATTCAATCTAAAACCATTCCATGGTTTTGCTCCAAAAGTGGTTATACCTGCAGCCATACCTTGTATGGATTCCATGAAACAAAACTCATTGCTTCAGAGAGGCCTAACCCTGTAACACCTCTGTCCATTAACCTTGCACAATATTGTCTTTTTTTGCCCATGGCCCTCAAGGCTTTAAAACCCGTTGTGCCATATTAAGGAGGCCAGATGTTATTAATTAGCCCAGTAATCTCTCCCTAGACGATGTGAGACTAAAGTTTACACACCCTCACCAATGTCTCAAACCCCCTGTTACTTGTTATATTCTTGGGTGTCACAAACCCTATGACAAACTAGTTGGCAAAGCAAGCTGCAAAGACTAGTGGCTCTAGGGATATCTTGAGCTTTTCTTCTCATGTAAACCAGGAAATTACTAACGATGCAATGGACTGTTCAAGATTTAGATTCAGTTAGTTCCAGGTTCTTCTCTTCCTGCTTATGGCAATGCTGAAGGTGGGAAGAGATTAACTTGCTTTTTTGCTGGTTATTTTCAGTGTATTGTTTTGCTTGCTGATCTTTTTTTTTTTTTTTTTTTTAATAACAATAATATTGATCTTTTAGCCAAAAAAAATCCCTTTCCATGATAATTTGAAAATTTTATATCCTATATTTTGGAATCTTAAAGGAAATGGGTGGGGTTTGGATCTGTGTTCTTGTTGGTGGTGTTGTGGTTCAGGTTGGTTAACCATATCAATCATAGACTAAAAATGTTATTCAGGACAATCCGAATAGATCTTATTTTATTTATTTATTTTTCGACTGATAGAGGTAAAGGTCCCTTTATTGGGGGCATGATTTCTTGTTCCGTAGCTTGTAAAAGTGAATAGATTCCAAACTCAAGGATGCCAATGCGTTACACCATCTCCTTTTTTTTTTATGGTAGGAGCATTACACAATCTCGCGCGCACACAGTTTGTCATCAGCTAAAACCATAATGATATGCAATGACCCAACACGGTAGCCCTGCGGGCTCCATCACTGGAACGATGAGCATTAGACAAGGGATCCAATGTCCCCCAATTTATTTACAATTGTAATGGAAGCTCTCTCTTCCATAATAAGTCACTTGGTTTGAGCTAACAAGATTTAGCTACTCCCCCAGTGTAAAGTGATGAAAAATCTCACCTTTTTGTGAAGGCTGATTGGTCCTCAATTGTAGATTGTTTAGATATTCTTGCCATTTTGCCCTCCGTTACCCAAGACTTTAGAGTGGATATGCTAAGCTTATTGGATCTGAATTGGAGTTCAGATATCAAGGAACGCAGTTGATGAGCAACGAATTTGGTACGAAGTGTAAATTCGGGCATCCTAAGTTCGATTCTCACTAGGTGCACCTTGGGCCACTCACACGGGATGTTTAGTGCTCTTCACTGCTTTCAGTGAAAGTTGAATGGTTCTCATTTAATCTCAATATGATTGGGTTTATACGATTGTGGGGTCAGTATGGGTCCACGGGACTAGTCAGGCCGAAGGCCTAGATCCCGACGTTAGCAAAAAGGAAAAAAGAGGAGAGCTTTCATCTTTTTATTGAACCAAGAATTTCATGGTTTCCTCCACCATCTAGCCAAATTCCTATAAGGCCTGAACGAATTTGGGCCCACTGGGTAGACCATGAGTCTATAAGGTCCAGACCAATAAGGCCCATTTTTCAAAGATGAAACCATTTCTATGTATAAGGTCGCACGGTTCTGGGTGCTGTTATTGTACGACATGCTTAGGGAGTTGCAAGCATAATTTCAAAAATTGGATCGAACGGTCGGGAAATCAATCAAGACTGATCATTAGTCTTGACAGGGTGACACGGATCCACTGGTATGGGTTAGGGTAAAAGGATTATAAAAGCTGACGCTGCCATCACTAGGCCAAGCTAGTATTCATAGTTTTTTTGTTAAAAGTTAAGAAAGTAAATATCAAAATGAGGGAAAATATACAGAAACCCAAAATTGGGAAACACAGACTAGTGTTTATGGCCTCGTTCAAGCTTATTTTCCAAAACAATGTTATTTGTCCTTATCCATCGAGCTTCCTTGAGGCCACAGAATTTATTCACTGTGATCCATTGACAGCATGCAATAAGGGGGGGAGGGGAGAGGTGGGGAGTGATGGGGGTTCATATCTGGACCATCTTCTCACTCAACCACCGGTGAAAGAAAACTTGGTTAACAGGGTGGTGAGCACCACCAGACCCCAAAAAAAAAAAAAACCTAATCAAGGAGCAAAGAAATCTGTCTCCTTATTTGACGCCCTAGGAAAATAAATAAATGAATAATAACTCATTAAGAATATCAACCACCGATTTGCAATCACAGAAGATAGCTACAGCCAAAAGACCCAAACTCCAACCTAGCCAGAAGAACTCCATCACAAATAGCCTTTGACTCCATACATGCTGCCGAAAGATAGACTAAAAATGATAGATTTGGCCTGTATATCACAAAAGGACATGGATTCAGAAGCATGCACATTTAACTATGGAGAATTGAAGAAATTGGGTATGTGGGAAGAATTGGCTTACCAGCAGTGTCCAAAGACCAATAGAGAAGCAGAGGAGTTCAATTCTTCATTAGTTACAACCTGGTTTTCAAAACAAAACGAAATCACAATCTTATGGAAAAAAAAAAAAAAAAAACAAAAAAAAAAAAAAAACTGCCATATGCCTAACGTCATAATTGAAATATATCATCCTTACCTAAATTAGACGAATCCAGCTGTGACTTATTCTGGGTAAATTTTTCAATTTGTGACTGCAAATATGCAATCACATTTGCATTATTCTTCTTTTCTACCTCCAACTTCTCCTCCAACATCTTCACTTGCTTCTTCAACTCCTTGATCTTCTCATTAATTACAACATTAATTTTTACCAAATCATTATCTTCTGGGCTAAACCCAACTCCACAGATACCCAATTGGCCATGGGTATTGGAGCCCAATACATTGAATGTGTCATTGACGTCTTTGTCATTTGGTGATTCAGTTGGCTGATCCCTCAACTTATCATTCGTCATATTCTACAAATTGCAAACCAAGTTAGCAACATTTATAAAGAAACAATGAATAATTAATATAAACCACATTATATTTGTACGGAAAAACAAAATCTATTTGTGGCGACATAAATTACCACCCTTATTAACTAACCACAAGAGGTAGAAATATAAAATCGCCTCTATTGAGTCACCTCTAGCGGTGGTCACAAAATTGAAAAATGGAATCTATTTGCAGCAAAACTAATAATCACCCCTATTGACTCACATGTTTCTACAACTCTTTGTTCTTTAGGTTGATTATGACATTAGTTTTTAACAAATCACTGTTTTTTTGGCTTACCACAACTCCAAGGAAGCCCACCTGGCCATGGTTATTGGAGCCCATTACTTTAGTCATGACTGTGTCATAGATCTCCTTATCTTTCTGTGATTCTGCTGGCAACTCCTTGTTCTCTTGGTTGATAGGAACAGTAGTTTTTGCCAAATCATTGTCTTCTGGGCTTACTCCAACTCCAACAGGGCCTAACACACCATGGGTATCAGGGCCCATTTCATCGGTGAAGGTTCTATCATTGATTTCTTTCTCTCCCGGTACTGTTGGCTGCCCCATTGACTTATCATTCTTCATTTTCTAAGAATCATTTCAAACCAAGTTAGAAATATTCATCAAGAAACAATGAATAATTAATATATACCACCTTATATTTTTATGGAAAAACAAAACCTATCTGTGGAGACATTAATTACAGCACTTATTCACTCAACATTAGATGTAAAATTATAAACCACCCCCATTGATTCACCATTAGAGGCAGGAATATAAAATCGCCTCTATTGACTCACCTTTAGAGGCAGTCGCAAAATACTGCCACCATAGGATATGTACTATCTTAAATTTTAATGGGAAAGTGAAACTTAGGGCCCGTTTGATAATGTTTCTGCCGTTTCTGTTTCAAGAAACGGCAGAAACATAAATTTCCGTTTCTAGAAACAGAAACGGAATTGAAGGTGTTTGATAAGTCATGTTTTTAGAAGTCGATAGTAACCAGTGAAAGAATTGCCACAAGTCGTTTCCAGAAACGGCGAGCCTGGGTCGTTTCTTGAACCATAAATAAGTAAAAATTTCTATTTCTATTTCTAAAAATAAGTGAAACAAAACAGTTTTATCAAACGCTTTTTGCTCCATTTCTGCTGTTTCTGGAAACAGAAACGGTAGAAACGTGTTTCTTGAAACGTTATCAAACGGGCCCTTAGTTGTGGTGAAATTAATTACTGCCCCTACTAACTCACACTATTGAACTCTCAAATTCAATTGTGCTAATAGTGGTCACTAAATCAATTTTATTCCCAAAGAATTATTTTCTATACATGATACCTACTTATTTTGAGATATTAATCTACGTGTTTATTTTGGAGACATTTGCCATAGGTTCTTTGTAATTTATTTATTTTGAGATTCCTGGCCGTATGAAGGGAGGTCTTAAGGAATTCAACCAATTTTTGTAACTAATCCTACAAAAGTCTCTGGTGCTGCTAATTTTTAAACTATTATCCATAACATATATTGAATATTTTTTAGTGTTATCTTCAGGAACAGAAGGATCCCTTTAAATAAGCAGCTAACACAATAATAAAGATAATGCATAAAAGCAACAAAGTCTAAGTAACCATAAACTCACCTTAGTATTAGCCTTTTTCTTTCCCAAGTTTCTCTCAGGAAATTTCTTTATTCGGATAAATTCTTCTACTGCCTTAAGAGATCGGAATTGCTTGGAAATCACGAGATTAGTATAGAACTGCATTATACAAAAAATTTCAGTATAACACAAGATCTACTTTCTACTCAATAACTAAACACATTTCCTTATAATACACAATAAGGCATTCCATTACATCAGATACATGAATTTGATGCTCTATTTAATTATATTCAATGAGAAAAAGTAGGGTTTAAGTTTTTTTTTTTTTGGCTAACGATGGGTATTCAGACCTGATTAGTCCCATGAATCTATATTGAGGTTAAACTAGGTCAATTACAGGGAATTCATATAAACTTGGTATGGATTTAGCCAAGTAAATAAGAAAGTTGTATAAAATTTGCATACCTTAAAGCCAATATTAAAATCTTTTATTTTTTATTTTTTCTTGTCATCATCTATCAACTAGGGAATGGTATCCTTATAGAGAGGGAACATGAGGAAAACAAATGGTTTCAGCCCACATGCAGCTATACCATCAGAATGATAATGTAATTATATGCAAACTATTCCTTGTACATACTATTAGCCAAAAAATTTTGAGAATAGTGAAGATCATATTTATTCTAGTGGAACTCTTAGTCTTGAACCTAACTGGCAAAACATGTGGCATCAACAAGAGTTTCTACTATCTAGGATAATGCGTCTTCATTCACTTTATATGATATCAATTGGGATTTCAACGAAGACCCAGATACAAATTTACTTTATTTGTTTGTTTTCGATTGATTGGGTTGCTATTCTGCTGATGGCCATGCTGAAGTTGGTGCAGTGGTTTAACGGTTGGTTTCTCTCATTCTTTGAGCTAGAATTTCTTTATTTTATTAAAAAAGATGATGTTCTTTGGGGTCTTCACAGCGATATATTGTTGTATCACAGCATTCGGCCAATGTTAGTAACTATGGAACATCTGTAAGCTGTGTTGATCCTAACTAAGTTTCATGACAATTTTGGTGGGAGTTCAACAGGAGACATACTGAGGGTAACATACCAAAGTTCCTTTCTTGTTTGTTGTTATCTAAAAGCTGGTCTGTACTGTAACTGTTGAATAACACTCCTTGATATGCTTGTCTCTGAAGAAATGTAATCTTGTTAATTGGCGTTTTCCCGCAATAAGTTTCTACATTATAATTGTAAATTTAACTACATTGGTGTCCATGGTTGAATGATCAATGAAAGCTTGCGTCAGGTCTATCTTTCTCAAATATCTCTCTTCGTTCTTATGTACAAGAAGTGGCATGTGATGTTATGAGCATACCCAGATTTCGGTTCCATAGATGAGTTTATTTAAGGTTTATTAGGCTACCCCTAATGGCAATGCTGAAGGTGGAGTCTCCTATTCTTTTATGATTGTATTCGTCAGGTATGCCTTGACATTAATCTTGTATTTTATTTTTCTATTATTTAATATGATTTATGGTATTTTAGTGAAAATAAGAGATCTAAATGTTAACTTTTTAGATTGAAACAACAGATCGGATTTAGGGCTGGAAACTATTGCATTAGTATATACCCAACAAAAAAAATGGACAAAGTTTTCCTCTACATGAGAAGGTTTACCACACCATCCTAAAGTTCATAAATCCCTAAAGCGCTTAAGTATGATTTTCAATATAGCCTCCCTCACGCATCTCAAGCTCCACAGTCAAGTGATTCCCCATCACTGTGACTTAAGGAAAACTCAGTCGTAGAATAATTAGTTATCTATAAAATGTAGCTCAAGAACTAATTGCACTGAAATAGTTGTACAATAAGAAACATACTATGTAAAGTGCAGACTATAAAGAGTTCAACCATAATCTAAAGCTTGTGTAGAGACCAACTTACATATTCCTTCTTGCCTGCCTGAAGACCATTTTCACGTGTTCTTTCATCTATTTGCCATTCGGGAGACAAATACACATACATATATATTTCATCCCGGGTCATCCTTTTATTTGGGTCAGGGTAGATAATTCTAGTTGGGACTATGTCAGATCGTGGAGGAGGCCTCCTTGGTATTGGTTGTGGTTCTTCATGTTCTGTTGTATGTCCAGGAGAAGGGTTCTGAGCCTCCATGCTTATCTTGTTAGTATTTTCTATTGCTCCTACAATAGCATACAGAGACAAAGATTTCAAGGTTAGAAACCCTAAGATGGAAAAAACAAAAAAGTGAGATAAGGTTGTAGATCTCAATAATATGAAAATTTTAGAGAGACAAAGTAAAATTTTACAAAAAAATTGACTCTATAGCTCAATGCAATTCCTAATTCTTTTTTTCATCTTTTTGTAAAAAAAATATATATATATTTGTATTAAAAAAGGGAAAAAAAAGAAGAAGAAAGTAATAAGAAGACTAGCTAATCAAGCAAGATACACCAATGCAACAAAGTCAATACCCCCATGCTTTTCCTTTCAGTCTTTTGGATCCGTGATATTGGTTGTGGTTCTTCATGTTCTGTTTATGTTTAGGAGAAAGGTTTTGAGCCTTCATGCTTATCTTTTCAGTCTTTTCTATTTTCCTAAAATAACTACAAAGATACGGATTTGAAGGTTAGAATTATAGAGGAAACAAGTAAAGCAAAGATGAGAAGTGAGATAAGGTTGTAGATCTCAATACTCTAAGAAATCTAAAGAGACAGTTAAAATGATTCAATGCTCGAGGTGTATTAGTGTAAACCAACGGTGGGATACAGATCAAATTAAATGTAGATGGATGTTCTCTGGGTAATCCAGGCAGAGTTGGAGCAAGTGGTGCTCTAAGAGATCATAGAGGTTTCAGTGTGAGATCATTTCAGAAAATTTTTGGGCGTTCAGTGAACAATTTTGTAGAATTTTGTGCTCTTCTTGAAGGGGTTGTTTTGGCTAAGGAATTGAAAGCTGAATCTCTTTGGATTGAATCTGACTTGGTGGTAGTAGTCATGGCAGTTCAATCACGATCTATTCCTTGGTATGCTCAGCAGGATTGGATAATATGTCAAGATTTCTTACCTTACATATCTTGGGAGATTTCTCATTGCTTTCATGAAGCAAACGGAGTGGCTGACTTTCTTGCTAGAGATGCGGCAAAAACTGGAGAATCCACTTTTAAATATTAGTTTTCCACCTCGCATCATTTGTGAGCTCGCTAACGATGCTAATGCAAGACCTAGATTTTGTTTCAGTTATTCTTAGATTTATTTTCCTCTGCTGATGGCGATGCCGAAGGTGGGGGATTTTAAATCATTGTATTTTTGTTATTCCACTTTTCTTTTTTCTCAATAAAATTTTTTATCTTTGGCGGAAAAAAAAAGAAGTTAAAATTATAAAAAATAATTTTAAAAAAAATAAAAAATAAAGAGGAGCCACAATAGCTTAGTGCAGTTCCTAATTCTTTTTTTTTTTTTTTTTTTTTTTTTTTTGAAAAAGAAGACTAGCTAATCAAGTCAAATACACCAACACAAAAAAAGATAATACCCCCACCTTTGGAGAAGCTAATAGCAGAGGGAAATCGCCTAACAAAAAATCAATCCCTAGAGATAATAAATCTCGGGATCATACTCATCTCTAATCTAGAAGAGAAAAACTGATGACAGAAAATAGTAAGAAATATTTGGAAGAGATTGTGCACTAGGAAAGACAATGAAAAATGCTTTTGAATTTTCCCATGTTGAACACTATACCCAGAACATATAGGAATGTTGAAGAACAAGAAGTAAGTAACATAAATGAAAAGGAGAATTCCTCCCCAAGTCCCTGCTCAGTTTCATTAGAAAACTCAAAACACTGAAAATTCAACAGTCTATGCAACAAGTCAGTCCATGAAGAGAAAGCATGCATGCACTACAGAAAATAAAGTTTGTGTTTCACAGCTCTTTTTTATCGCAATTATATTAAAAAAATAAAAAAATGAAACATGGAATACAACCTGGAAAAATCCAGTAACACCAACACAGAAAGGAAGCATTACCCACTTTCGGCATAATTGCCATCAGCAAGTGGATACTCCTCATCAACCAATCAGTAAAACTGAAAATAAACTATCTAGAGAACTGATATCTAGGTTTACACCCGAGAGTCCATCTTGAGTCCCTCCAATATATGAGAAGGCCAGTCGACTGAAGTGGAAGAAACTCCTCTGTTTTAACTCAGCCTTCTCAAACTATGTCATGTTCAAAGGATGGGATCAGGACTAAGAGAAGACCTTATCCTTTTGACAATTTAAACTTCATTTCTACCTTTGAAAAAAAATCAGGTCTACACTATACACTTAATAATGCAGTAAGAAATATTCCCATTTAGATTAGCTATAAAATTTCATATATATATATATATATATATATTACAAAGACTCAATCTTACAACAGAAAAAACCTAACCATGAGAGGATAATGATCAGAAAAACTAAACAATCATCTCTTATGAATTTCAACTTTCAAGCCAACCAAATATAGAAGAATTTCTACTTCTCACACACACACACCCCAGGTTGGAAAAACCACAATCTCACTTTTTCTCGTTCTTCTTCTCCTCAACAGCAAGAAACAACAAGAGAGGTTTGAAGCAGAGGCGGACCTCTAGAAACTGAAACAATCAAATAGATGAATACACTAACACACACACACAAATGTGTGTGAGAGAGAGAGAGAGAGTGTGTGCTTTTGTAGTATTTATAGATAAATGTATATAAGGTCGAAGTGGAAGCCAGAAGGCAGGTCGTGTTTAACGTTAAATTAATTATATCCTAATTATAGTTTTATTCCTCTCATAGAAGATATTCAGAGATTTTCATATTAGTTGTTCAATTCTTTTTTTGGTAAATCACATTAATTTTTTTTTTTTTTGGTAAATTACCTTTATTGCTTTCGGTTCCTCTGTGAGCGTTACTTTTGTTCATCAGATGGTAATCATGTACTCCGCTAGGTAAGGATGATGCAAGGATGATGTACAACCTTACGAGAAAGTAACTTTATCTATCACTTGTGTATTGATATGATTAACACTTCTCCTCACGTTGTAAGTGAGTCAAAAGGATTCAAATCATCCGAGGTGATCTATGAGTGACAATAAGGATCTAGTGGCAGGGAGGGCCACAAGATGCACGTAACTGTTGGATCCTCAATGTCATTCACTGCCTCAATGAGCGTTACTCTTGTTCTCCACATGGTAATCTTGTTCTCCATTGGGCAAAGATGATGTCAGGATAACTTAGGGCCATTACGAGCAAGGCACATTACATGTGCACATAAGGTCGAAGTGGAAGCCAGAAGACGGGTTGCGGTTAACGTTAAATTAATTATATCCTATTTATAGTTTTATTCCTCTCATAGAAGATAATCTGAGATTTTCATATTAGTTGTTTATTTTATTTGGTAAATCACATTAAATTTTTTTATTTTTGGGAAATTACATTAATAGCTTTCGGTTCCTTTGTGAGCGTTACTCTTGTTCTTCACATGGTAATCCTATACTCCACTAGGTAAGGATGATGCAAAGACGATGTACAGCCTTACTAGAAGGTAACTTTATCTGTCGCTTATGTACTAATATGATAAACACTTCCCCTCACGTTGTAAGTGAGTCAAAAGGATTAAAATCATCTGAGGTGATCTGAGAGTGATAGTAAGGATCCAATGGCTGGGAAGACTCCAACATGCACCCTATCTGTTGGATCCTCACTGTCACTCATTGTCACTCACTGCCTCGATGAACGTTAATCTTGTTCTCCACATGGTCATCTTGTTCTCCATTGGGCAAGGATGACGTCAGGATAACTTATGGCCATTACGAGCAAGTAAAATTACATGTGAACATAAGGTCGAAGTGGAAGCAAGAAGGCGGGTTGTGTTTAATGTTAACTTAATTATATCCTATTTTTAGTTTTATTCCACTCATAGAAGATAATCTGAGATTTTCATATTAGTTGTTTAATTTTTTATTTTTGGTAAATCACATTAATTTTTTTTTCTTTTTTTCTTGGTAAATTACATTAATTGCTTTTGTTCCTCTATGAGCGTTACTCTTGTTCTTCACATGGTAATCCTGTACTCCACTAGGTAAGGATGACGCAAGGATGATGTACTGCCTTACGAGAAAGTAACTTTATCTGTCGTTTGTGTACTAATATGATTAACACTTCCCCTCACGTTGTAAGTGAGTCAATAGGATTCAAATCATCTGAGGTGATTTGTAAGTGACAATAACGATCCAGTGGTTGGGAGGGCCTCGACATGCACCCTATCCGTTGGATCCTCACTGTCACTCATTGCCTCAATGAGCATTACTTTTGTTCTCCACATGGTCATCTTGTTCTCCATTGCGCAAGGATGACGTAAGGATAATTTATGGCTATTACAAGTAAGTAATGTTACATATGCACATAACCAGGCAGAATTAGTGAGAAGCTAGTTCTAATATCATGTAAATTTTCATCTCAAAAGACCGATTTGATAAGAGAAGATGTTCACAGATATATAAAGAATGAGATTGTCCCACTCAAAATGGATGTGAGACTAATACGACTAACTACTTGTATAGCCCCTGCACCAATGCACAAATCAATGGGAGGCTGCACTGAAGTATCTTCAACACATAGGATGGGGATAACGCAATCGTTTCGCAACCACCTATGTCTAGGCGTAGACATACACAAATGGGTAACTTTATTTTACTTACTTTTAATTTTTTTTATTAGAATCATTAATTAGAATCTTCCATCAATTGGATCAATATGACCAACAAAGAGGTCCGCGGCTGAGTGTTGAGGTGTAAGTGATTCTAATTCACTCCCAAGTAAATTAATACAATTTAATTTGTCACAACTGGCATGAAATGCCAAAATGGGAAATCAAGTTGTTTTTCTATCTATAGAACAGCGGCTGAAAAAACGGGTCACTGTTATGGATAATCCACCTTCCAACCCACATCCTACTAAAATCACAACCACCTTGGAAATCTTGGGATTAATTAACCAATAACCTGTGTTTTCATCTCATATGCATGCCTTGTGGTTTTGTTTAATTTATAAATGAAATGAAGTTGTGCTCTGTTGTACGAAGTACCTCAAATGTCCTCAAAGTTGTGATTTTATCTCCAAAACGCCACACCCTAATCATGGCTATGCCGACCAATGATCCCTAGCCTATGGAGTTGAGAACCTTGAGATCCCTGCAAGTATGTTAACCCACACAAGCTTTCGGTGTTAGCACAGTCCCACCTATTGTCATTTAAAGGGTGAAAAAAGGTATTTATAGAAACAAAAGGGTCAATTATTAAGACATGAAATGTATGTGCTGAAGTCTGAACTCTTGCCTATTTAAAAGCATATAAAATTTACACGAAAAAATCACCGATAACCATTTATTTCCTTAAAATATCATTGGAACAGTTGTTCAATGATGCTGTCATATGCATGGACAGAGGGTCAGATTCCAACAACAGCCATCACTGCGGCTGCCTTGCAATGCTTACTTCTAATTAGGGGTGGTAGATTAGTTTATTTATTTATTTTTATTTTATTTTTTTTATTTTTTTTATTTTTTTATTTTTTTATTTTTTTATTTTTTTATTTTTTTATTTTTTTATTTTTTTATTTTTTTATTTTTTTATTTTTTTTAAGATAATATCAGCTCAATCTATTAAGAACAAAGGGAAAAAGAAAGGAGGAAGAGAATATTAATGACAACCCAAACCTTGGATCGGGAAAGGTGGAATTCTTCCAGGTGATGATCAAATGATCTCAAAATCATAAACAAATATCTCACAATGATAAAATATATAAATTTCCCATATAATTCAAGCATAACAA
Organism: Macadamia integrifolia; assembly: GCF_013358625.1. Taxonomy (NCBI): domain Eukaryota; kingdom Viridiplantae; phylum Streptophyta; class Magnoliopsida; order Proteales; family Proteaceae; genus Macadamia; species Macadamia integrifolia. The sequence goes on from NC_056570.1 coordinate 20,754,820, forward strand.
AAACCCTTCAAAAATGGAGTTATTCCGAATTAAAGTCCAGAATTCAACATATGTACATTTGTTTATCACATGTCTGGTGTTTACAAAAAGACATAATACTATCGTGAAGCGAACTCAATGGTCGGCTCTGGTTAAGATGGATCTCGATATGGATGCATCTGGGCATCCTAGATCTAGATTTTGCTAGTTTGATTATTTGGTTTTGTTATTATGGTTGAGATGTGTGGTTGTTCTGTTCTGTCAATGGCAATGCCGAAGGTGGAACTTGTGCAATCCCTTCTTGCCTAAGTGAGAGGTGTGGGCTGCCTTACCCTCCCTCTATTGCTCTACATTACTCATTTTTTCTTTTCCTTTTATAATTAATATACATGATTTTTTAGCGAAAAAAAAAAAAAGAAGATAGAATACTATAATAAAGTCTATTACAAGTTGACAGCTGATCACAAACCTATCTACTAAGCCAAATGTGTTTGATACAACCAATTCCAACCAACTACTGAAAATTGAACTCCGAAAAGAAAAGTAGCACGCAATCTCCTCAAATCCTTCTTCCATCAATCTGTGCTTCTATCGAAATGGTGGGGTAAGCAAAAATCCCAATGAGGTGAACATAGCAACCCAACAATAGCATGCATAATTTGAACAAAATATTCTTTCATGACATATCATATTTTAAACACGAAAGGAAAACATATTTTATTGTAATCAAAACATGCAAAAACTATATCATATAAATATGGAAAAAAGGAGCACATGAGCTATAAAAGTTCCAATCGAGTCAACATGGCTGAGTTGCCACATGCGCAAGATAAAGGTGATCAGGACACATCATTGATCAGACAACCACCATTTCGCCAATTATCAGTCAGTCCTGATCACAAAGCATCAGACTGTCTAGTTGGCAACACTGGAAATCTCGCTGGAAGCAAGGAAGCGTATCATCCTGATCCACTAAGCATCAAGCCCTGTTACTGGCAAACACTGAGCATCTCACAGGCCAAGCGAGATACATAAAAGAACATTAGTATACCTCATCCAGAACTGAATCCCCCTACAAGAACCGGGTGGTAATCACATTGGGTAATAGTCTCGTTTCATTTCTTTCTATTTTCTATAGAACCAAGAAAGGAAATAAAAGCTACAGAAGCTATTAAAGACAATATATTAAGAACCAAAGAAAATCTATAAAATATGAGTTCATGACAGTAAACACATGATATTTTTTTCATTTTTTTTTTCAGGTGTGGTTTATGTGGTTTGGCTGAGGAATCATTTCTTCATATTTTTTGAAATATAAACAGGTTGAAGGCCTAGTTGTGCAATAAGGAAGAGATTTTGAAAATAAAAGTCAATTCAAATCTAACCAAGGTATTGAATGCCACTATTGTCACGAGAAGGGGCATAGTAAGAGGAATTATCCAAAATTAAAAAATAAGCAAAGGGTTAAATCCACTAATGATTCTTTTGATGTTGTTGGAATTGTGGAAGATGCTGGAGATGTCCTTTCGGCTACCATAGGAAATTTGCACTTTGAAAAAGAGTGGGTTCTTGATTCAGGGTGTTCTTATCATATGTGTTTCAATAGGGATTGAATTGCCATCTATCAAGTTTTGAATGGTGGTAGTTAAGAGTGTCAATCGGTTCGATTTCGTTATTCGGTTCAATTTTGGTTCGATTCTAACTGATGATAAGTGGATCATAACTAAACCGAGAATCAACTCGGTTCTGTATTTAGATACTCAAATCGATTCAATTCTGATCGGTTCGGTTTTGGTTCCAATTCGATTATGATATGCATTTTTAATTTGGTTTTATACCTAGGTTTTAATTTGGTTATGAAAATGGTTCCACTTCTGAACCATGACTGTGATGGACCAAAGGCCATAATGGGCTCAAGTTATGGGCCTCATGGTCATTGCTAACTCCAAAATTATCTTAGCATGTAAATATGTGATGTTAAATTGCAAAAAATACTTACCACATAAAAAAAAAAAAAAAAAAAAAAAGAGCTTGCAAAAAACACTCTTGAATAATAAGAGCAATGCGGTTTGATTTCGGTTCGAACTGACGGTTCTGACACCCTAAACCAAAACCGAGTAGAACCAAATAGCATATCACATATTCAAAACGAATTTGGATCGAAAAAATTCGGTTCTATTTCGGTCATATTAATTCGGCTCAGTTTCGATTTTGGTATTCGGTTTCGGTTTGAAATTAACACCCTTAGTGGTAGTGTCTTATTGGGTAATAATACACCCTATAAGATTGTGGAAATAGGTACAATCCGAATTAAGATGCACGACGGTATTATTAGGACTTTAACTGACGTGTTTAACTTTGTTACATCCTTTTTTTGAGATATTTCTCTTCCCTTTGGCACAAACCATATCCTTGTCTACCTCATTTCGAAAAAAGAAACCTCTTCCATTGTTGGGGATTTTCATCCTATCAGTTTCTATAATGTTTCTTATAAGATCATCACCAAATCTTGGTGTGGTGCCTTAAAGCTGTCCTTCCCCAGATTATTTCACTCTGCCAAGCTGCCTTTGGGCCTAGGCGACAAATTTTTTATAATATTATCATTGCCTAGGAAATCTTTAACTTTCTCACCAAAAGTAAGACTGGATTCGAGGCTTTAAAACTTGACATGGCTATGACAAACTTGAATGGGGTTTTCTTAGGGGCATTTTTGACTACCTAGGCTTGGAGAAAAATGGGGTGACATCATTAGCTATCTTATCATTACCCCCTCCTTTTCCATTAAATTGAACAAGTCTGCTCACATTTTTTGGAACCCTCCCATGGCATCCATCAAGGGTGCCGCTTAGCCTATTCCTCTTCATTGTGGCCATGGAAGGCTGTTCCTGCCTTCTATCAACCTATAGATATCTGATCTTTTCCATGGGATTAAGGTTGCTAGGAATGCCCCTAAGATCTCTCATTGTTTTTTGCTTATGACACTTTCATTTTTTGTAATAGAGCTAATGAAGAGGACATTTCTACTATTTAATGTAATTTGAAAATCTTTTCTGACCTCTCTAGATTGACCATCAACCTTGAAAAAAGTTGTTTGGCTTTCAATTCTAATATTAGTTTACTACAAATCCAATATTTGTAAGTTAGTTAGGATCTAGGAAATGGATTTAAATTCTACTTACCTTGGTACTACCATCTTTCCTGCTCGATCCGGAGGCATTAGATTCCAAATATTGTTGACAGTGTTAGGAAGAAACTCTCGTCCTGGAAAGATAATCTGCTTTCATTTGCCGGGAGGACTACTTTTATTCAATCGGCTCTCTCTTCTATCCCTTTATACATGATGTCTTGTTTTGCTTTTCCCAAATGTATTTGCCTGACATCGTATTTTGCTTATTTGAATTTCTGGAATGGCAATACTCAGGGGTATAGGAAATTGCATCCTATTGGATGGCTCCAAATTTGGACTCCTAACTCAATGGGGTATTTGGCCTTAAATCATCCAAGACCCAAAACCCAAAACAGAGCCCTTCTACTAAAATTGGGTTTGCGACTCATTTGTTAAAGGGATCCCTTTTGGGTGAACGTCTTCTCTGAAAAATATCCTCAACAAATCCACTTTTCACCCTACCACCTATAAGAAAAGAAGATCCATTATCTGGAACGAACCTTGGATACCAAACCTGCCTTCTCCTCACTACTCTATGCCGTAGAGGTAACTTCTATTCCCTCTTTATGCTTGGGTAATTAATTAATTCTTGGGAATGAATGGAACACATGCCTCCTTCTCTCCTTCCTACCTTTATCAGCCCGATGTTTGGTGGTGCCATCTCTCTAAATCTTGACCACTAAATTGGCTGTAAAATTTTTATATTCATCTTTGATTACTAACCTAATTGGATGCTCTGATAGGTGTACTTGCTCATCATCTTGATCATGCTAGTGGTGATACTTATGGAAACTTTCCATACATCCGGAATTTAAATCTTTCTTTTGGAGACTTTGCAATGAAGGAATCCTCACGAATGATATATTGGGGAAGTGGAAGCAAATCGACAGTGTCAATACCAATCTGAATCTCTTTGGCAGATTTTTCTTTCTTGCAATTTTACTAGGCGTATCTGGGCCGCCAACCGTTTGGGTCCAAACACTGATTGCTTTATTGCCCCTTCCTTTATTCAATTAATAATGTTGTGCTTCAATTCTAATCTAATTTGTACAGACTGTCGTAGAAGCTTTTTCTCTATGTCGAGTATTATATGCTATTTCATTTGGACACATAAAGATAATACAATATTTAGGAAAGATCACTCCAACCCTCACAAAATCTTATCGTCTACCCTTTGGTGGATTAGAAACCTTGATATTGAATTCCTTCACGGTCTCCACAACAGGTACATTCTATTGCCCCTCTTATCCTTCCAATTCTGATTCCCAATTATGACATCTACATCATGATACGTGTATTATTTAACAATTCTAGTTGCAATATAAGTGGATATGCCACCTGTTTCTTATATAAAGGGGAATGTATCTCATTCACAAATTACTCGATTACAGGGCAAATTATCAAAGCAACCGCAAGGGGCGTCTTGCTTGGGGTCCCACCGGCGCAAGTAAGAGGCTAGAAGATTAAAGAAGTCTAGCCAAATTCTGAAGAGCTTGCGAAACTGTTTTTGGACCGGACAACCAAATCATGGCCTTTGAGCATGGTATCGGTTTTTTTATTTTTTTGGGAGGTCCTTAACTCACTTGCCACCATATCAATCATGCTCAGACCTACTCTGAGTTGGTTGCTCGTGCGGCCAACTTAGCTTTGGATATGATAACTACAAGAACTAATCTCTATATATGTAATCCTAAAAATAATGTATTTTTGTCCCTGTCTTTGGTTTAATTTAACTTTTTATTTTATTAAAAAAATATATAACTAAAAAATATTATTATTGATAAAAAAATGAATCCATAATAAGATTATGATATAATATATTAATTAAAGGAATAAAGAGCCTACCCACTTGCATGTGTCCAAACCTAAATACAATTCGGAAAAATCATATCACCTTTATTCTAAAGATATTTTCCACACCCTTTTAATCATGAGAAAAGATCCATCACCAAGAAGAATTGAAAATATTATAGAAAGAACTAAGAGTAGCTAACAGGCAATGACAACTTAATCTATGGCTGTAAATCCTAATTCATCACTTTATCTTTATCTTCCATTTTTCCATAAAACATGATTTTGATTTTGATTTTGTGGATAAGTATAAAAAAAAAAAGTGATACAGATTGTGGGGTCCCACGAAAGTAAATTTAGTTGGATGGTAAAACCACGTGTTTGGTCAGTATTGCCACGTGAGTCAAGATCCCACGTGGCAACATCAACTCCGAATCAGAGTATTCGAAATTCAAAGTCTACCGGCCATTATCTGCCACTTCCTCACTCGTCACCAGAGCGAGAGAGAGAGAGAGAGGCTGAGTGAGTGTGTGGAGTTCCAGAAGAAAAGGAAATGGCGGAAACAAACGGAGATGAAACACTAAACGGAGAGGCGGCGCCACCGACTGAGAAGGAGGAAATGAACTGGAGAGATCAAACGTTTATAAAGATAGAAAATCCACGAGAGGAGGAGACTCTGTACGGCGTTCTCCGTCGTTTCTTCGCAGAGATCTTCTTTCTTGATCCAAAAAATTCCTCTTCTTTTCTTGAGAGGATCAAATCTTCCGTGTCTCACAATGGTCCTCTGCTTCGCAAAGGTTTCAGGAACTCGAGCCGAGATCTTCTACAATGGACTCGCCGAGGCAGTGCTATTCGTGCAATCCTGGTCGTCTCTGTGAGTTATTTAGCTTAGATTTGAAATTTCTCTTTAGCGTTCTTTTAAAATTTCCTTGTTTTTGTTTATCCTTTGAGTTCTATGCAGCAGTGATTGATTGATTGCATATTCTTTTGGTTGTATTATTAGCTGCCGGGAGATCTGATCTGCTTTGCAACAGGAAATCATAATCAATGGATGTAAATCCTAATTTATTGATGACTAGTTTATGGTCCCAATTCAAAATACATTATTTTCATACCTAAGCAAGATCTAACCTTAGGTTAAAAGTTGGAGGCACTTCAGTTAGTTTGAGTTATTGTCCTGCTGTTGGTTTTAAAGTTCGTGGTATGCCAACTAAGTAGTTTCTGATCCATTGATTATCGCTATGATCAGATCCTTTCTTAAACCCCCAGTGACCGCTATCAAAGAGAAACTTTTTCCTATACTATAGTTTCGTGCAATTCTATTGGTGATGCTTATATTGATCATGGACAGAAACAGAAGTTTATTGAGGAGAGGAGAGACTAGTGGAGATATAAGAGGATGTTTCCCATTATATAAGGAGATTGTAGAGTGGAAGTAAGAATGCAAGTTACATAACAGACTTCATGTGGATCTGCTGAGCCAGACTACAGCTCCCTGTGTTTAAATTGCATGCCACATTTTTTTTATCTGGTCACTGTTGGATTTTTCTTTTAGATGCAGGAAGGTCTTAATCCCTTTCTGGAAGTGTGATAATCACCAAGAGTGGCTGGTATTTCACCTAATCTGCCCAAAATTGGTTAATGAGTTTCCTCCTATGTTAATTCTGCCATAATCTTTAGTCCACACAATTTGTGGTCTGTGTGAAATCTGCAGGAACATGGTTATGATAGTATTCCCTGTGCCAGCTGATCCCAGATAAATACACAGTAGGTCATAGTCCAGTCTCTCAAATTCATCCTAAAAATGAGGGACCCTGCTTCTCCATTGAACTATTAGAATTATATTTAATGGTTTCTATAGAAGGTGATCCCAAAAATGAGGGACCCCATTATGGCATAATGATGGCATGGATTGCAGACTTGATCTATTGATGTTCCTTCATTAATTTTTTTATTTTCTAGAACTGAACTTAATAGAGTTTCGGGTTGTCCTTAATGGATATACTTTGCCATTGATTTCTATTATAGATTTGATGCTATACAGGAAGGTAATTAACGTGTACAAGATAAGCATTTTAAAACATACATGGAAGTCACTAAGATTGATTCAAAAACAGGACTATCATCATCCCATATCTGAGATTCCTGTACTCTGTTATAGTTTAATACAACAACTGACTTATGTAATATGGCCTGCGATATAACATTTGGCTCTGTTTCTGAGCACGTTGGTCTCGTCATAGCGGTTTGCCACCACGGTGGCTTGCTTTGATGCCATGGAAGTGATACTATGCTTAATACTAATTATGGAGATATCCATCTGAGATTCCTCTGACCAATCCAATAAGATAGCCTAATTATGACCAAATCAATCATATCCTGCCAGTTTGCAGAGGAGTATCAAGGGAAATCTTAATTGTTCCATACAGGGAAGAGAAGCAAACATGAATAAAGAGTGGCTATAAATTTTCTTGCAGTCCCTTTTCCAATGCCGAAATCTGGGGCGCCTGTGAATCGATTAATCCATTCGGTTGGAGGGTGCAGTTTTTAAGATTACATGGTAGGGGATTGAAGAGTTGTGATAATAAGAGTTTACCTTGAGTTGAACCATTCCCTTTCCCTGACAATTTGACAATTTTATATCCAATATTTTGGAATCTTAAGGGGAATGGGTGGGGTGGTTCGGGTTGGGTTGTGTGTAGGGTGGGATTGAAGTTGATGCTTGTTCCCATTGGTACTGGTCTTGTTATTCCTTGAGGTTATCAACTTGCCAAACACATCATACAGATTCTCTTCCTTCACCCCTCCCCCTCCCCCAGCATGTGGAAGCAGGAAATTCATTAATCCTCACTGTTGGTTAAAAAGTGTTGAACCCCCTTGTTCTTGTAATTGGATTGGTTGTAGCATTTCTACTCGTTGATAGAGGAAATGAAATAATTGTGCTAATATTGGATTGTATGGTGTGTGTATACTTTAGTTATCCATTTTCTGTTTTTGTGTGATAAATGATATAAAAAAAGTGCTTTTACGATTCCTAATTGAGAGCTATGGTGTAGCGTACGAAAAGCAATCTGCAACGTACGTGAAAAATTAAAGAAGAGGGTAAGATTAATTTTAGGGGATGGGAAGAGGGTAAGGTTAGAGGGGTGACATTGGTGCAATGGTAAGGTTGCTCCATTCTGAACTAGTGGTCTCGGGTTCGAGTCAGGAAATAGTGTCTCCATGAAGTGGGGGTCAGGCTTCGTTCATTATGATCCTCCCCAGATACTGCAGTGGCGGTAGGCTCGTGCACTAGGTTCACCTGGGAAGAGGGTGAGGCTGTGTATGACTTTTGGTGTGGGTAGGGGCCATTTGACAGATCAGTTCCCTGATTTATGTCCCATTGCATGGAATTAGTAATCTGTGGTTGAAGATAAAATGGAGATCACAGTTGGATGAAGCATGTGCCAAAATTGAGGAAGGACTTAAATAATCGTTAGCTAGTCATAGTAGTACATGTGATGCTAGTGTTGGAGTAGGCCAAAATTAAAGTAAAATAGCATGAAAGGGTTTGTATGGTAATCAATTTAGGAAGTTTTGACTAATAGCTCTGTGGAATAATCGTATTGAACCAATGTGCCGTCTACAATCCTCCCTTGGTCAAAAAGTTTGCAAATAGTGTGCAACTTTTATACCCTGTTCGTATCAGGTTATCAATTGTCAAGATTTTCTTCAAGGTGAGGAAGATATGAACCATCTATTATCTAGATGTATTTATTGTTGATATATACATCATAGTTGTCAAGGCGTCGCCTAGGCGACGACTAGGTGGTTTGCCTGGGGCCTAGGCGACAGCCGCCTTATTACACTGCATGCCGCCTTGTGTTTTGACACTTATTTATGCCAAATATCATTTAAGTAAATGCTTTGTTATTTCATTTACTTAAGATATTATTCATAAATAACCAAATACCCTCTATTTGAATCCAATAAAAATAGTTTAAAAATCAAATTCCAAAAGAATAAAAAGTCAACCCCCCAGTCTAAGAAGAAAAACTGGATTTTGGTTATAGGGGCGATTTTCAACTTTTAAATGCTGGAGTTTTTCTCAATTATGAAAATTTTATAAATTCTATCATGTTAAAACATTGTTAAAAATCAAAAGTCCGGTAAAAATATTTTTTGTTTTGATATCCATAAAATTATTTTCATTGAGGCGATTTTAACAGCATTCGCGCACTTAAAAATAAGTTTGACCGGAGCATAACTTTATCATTATAACTCAGATTTAAGTAATCTTAGACTTGTTGGAAAACTGGTTTTATATTATAACTGAGACAAAAAGTCTCATGTAAAAATAATATCATTTAACCAGTCAAACTTATTATAGAACCAGAGCATTTCTCTAAATTTTGATTTTTTATAACTTAATATGATATAATGTTAATTTTTTATGATTTAATATGGCTAAATGTTGATTTTTAATGACTTGATGTTGCTTAATCTTGATTTTTTATGATTTAAGATATATATAGCTTACTAAATAATGTTAGAAAATAGGGAAAATAAAAAATAACAATTGGTTGCCTTGTTCGCCTCAAGGCGTGCGCCTTCTCGCCTAAACTCTTAGACAACCCTCCACGCCTTGGTTCGCCTTGGCGCCGTGACAACTATGGTATACATTGACGCTTCCCCTCACCTAACAGTTCAAGCTTTTAGGTGAAATGGTAGTGAATCTGGAATTAGAGCAATGACAAAGTGTTTGATTCCTGTAAAGTGCATCAGAAGAGTTTTCTTAACATTCCGTCCTCAAGGAAATGCTGCGTGAGCTCCACCCTGCACATGTGGGGGAGTGTTGATGTACACATTGACGCTGCCCTTTTCTAACAGTTGAAGCTTTTAGGTGAAACGGTAGCAAACATTTATAACTATGCTATTTGAATAGAGTTGATTTTATAGTAAGAGATTGATGGATTACAATCATGTTTACCATGACCAATTGACCACACTGAACGTATTGAAGTGGACTGGCACTTTGTTAGGGGAAAACTTGAATCTGGATATTTATGCACGCATTTTGTGAGAACAAGAGAATATATTATTCTAATCCTGTGTGTTAGCTTGTGCACACTTAGCTATAGTGGAGATCTGGAGCACGTATGGAAATTTCTAACATAACTTCCAAACTAGGATCATAGTTCAATTATGATCATGTCTTTTTTTATTGTACCCAAAACCAAAATATCATGGTAGTTGGTATTTTGACTGAATTATGGTTAATTTATGTTGCTTTAGTGTGCGAGCCTGAGGTGCAATTAAGTAGCACTATTGCCACATGTTGGTCACAAGTTCAAAACTTGGAAACAGCCTCTCCTGCATATATGTATATAAAATATTATTAATGGGGGCTTGGATCCTGCTGAGTCAGCTTTTCTGCCAAGTGATACTTTCTGTTGGTGCGTGGAAGTTGTGGATGTGTTGTCCAGGTCGTCACTAGTCATGGTTGATCTATAGCCCATTCTCACAATACCATATGTCAGAATACTGCTCTGAACTTTGTTTGAAAGATTCAAGCCTGTCTAAATAACAAAGGCAGTTGGGAAAACAAGAGGAAAAACCTTAATAATCCATACTTGTGCAATGTAGTTGAGATAGACTACCCAATTGACAAGTGGTCATTGAGGGGATTCCCAATCCATCTAACATTGAAAATGATCAAATGTATAGTCCATGTGGCAGAAATGGGTGCTTTTCCAGAAGGTCCTGGTAGTGCCTGACCCTGCAATCTTTACTCTTTATTTATCTGTTTCCCCCCACTCAATTGGTGTTGTCACAGTCATGGCTGATGTATTTATCTGGCATCATGCTTTTCCCAGGTTTTGAATGGATTCCTGAGTAGGCAGTGACAAACTGTGCTAACAAATATAGATAACAATTAGCAATAGAGAAATAAGAGGGTGGAGGAATAATAAAGAAAACTGAGAATTTGGGTTCTATCCTTTCTTAACCTGGCCTACTCTAGTTGATTGTTGGGTGTGCTAGCTACACAGTTCATATTTTCTCTTGGATGATGCCATATTTCACTATGGACATGTCAATCCTTCACTGAGGATACCAGCTGACCTAATTATTACTCCTAAAAAATTTGGATCAATTATTTAAGCTACATGTTCAAGTATCACTTGTACTTAGTTTGAGTTTGTGATCTTTCTTGATCTTCTATGTCTGTTTCCGTCCCACATTTTCCACCTAGTTTGTAAGTACAGTTTTAAGTTATTTTTCTGAATTTAATGCTTGTCAAACCATATTCTGTGGTCCTTGTAGAACAACTAACATTTCCCCATCTTTCTGATATATTCAGTGAACTCCATAACTAAGAACAATCTACGACGGAAAGCTGTCAGACTTGGGCATTTGGATTTCTCTTTTATGGAGTCAATTGTTTTTACATGGTATTTCTGTTACTGTTTTCATTTTTCATAATCCATTCTTCTGAATTGTCTTTCTAATAATTTGCAGGTTGGAACTATCCTTCTCCTGGCCTTGACAGGATTGCTGGTTTTTGTACTTTTCTTTCTGGCGGCAACTATCAATGCAGTTATCGTCTCTCTTCTCATCTCTTTAGCTGCTGCAGGAGGCTTCTTAGCTATTTTCTTCGCCTGTGTGACAGCAATTTACATTGGAGCATTGTCGGTGGCTGCTTTTGCAATTGCCACTGCAACAGTCTCAACAATCATTGCTGTTGTAGTTGCTACAGGTTCTCTCTTGTTTACATGTTCTGCCATTTTTTTTTACACATTCCATTCATTCTTGTGATAAGAAAACTGAAGATTGTGGTCTAATTAGAACATATATATTGTTTGCTATCATTTGCTAGGTTCAATGCCCAACATAAAAATTAATCCAGTGAAGTGAGCCTTTATTAACATATAATACTCTATTGGAGCTTTGGAAAATGGCCGCTTGAGATTCTTTCTTTTTGACAAGCAACAAAAGTAATTTTTATTCATAGAATCAATTTAGGACCTAGTGAACATTTATAGATGGATTGTTGCATTAGTTCAATAGTACTGCTATAAGAATATACTGGTGGGTCCCATGTGCGTTTTTCTGGTAGTTTGTTTGATTGGTTGATTGCTGTCATTCATTTAGTTGTCTAGTCAACTATGCAGCTTGCCTTATTTCTTGATTTGTGCTGTCAAAGTCTTCCCAAGTTTCCGTACGGGCCTGCATTGCCATTGCTGGGATTGGACTGATTCAAGGTTCGCTTAAGACATATATTGACCTTTCCATATGGGCCCAGTCCCTCGCCAACCTCTGGACTGTGGCATCTCCATTTATAATCTGACCTTTTGGAAGTCTCCAAATCATGATAGCACTGGCCCAGCATACTAGGGTGGCCTCGATTTCACAATGCCATTTTCAGTTGCCTCTATATTCCAAACTTTATGCTCCCAAAGTAAGGAATAGGTACCTGGTTGGCCAGGCTCTCTAGTTTTGAGTCCTGGGCCTTTTATTCACCCAAATCAATCAAAGGCTAGATCAACTCTCTGATGAAAATCCACATTTTCAAGTTTTTTCCCTGGACCGTTTATTCACTTTGAACAATTGAAGGTTGGACCAGCTCTGTGACAATGACATCCTAGTTGTAGAAGTGCATCGGACTTTTGATAATTGTACATCCAGTAGAAAGTATGTTGCAAGGACATAGACATGGGAGTTGGAATCCAATACATATTTAGAGGCCAACTCTGTAAAATTGGATTTGGGGACTCATCTGGGAATATAAGTAAAGTATATGGTTAAAATGTTGATATATTTTCTGGATCATATCATTTACATAACTGTAAAAGGCAGGCAAATGATCATATTTCCGTCTTTGAAACTTTCTGTGGTAGAATATGCTGTCCATTGAGTATGCTAGGTGTTCAGTATGATGACAAACAAAAAGAGGAAAGAAAATATAGTTTTGCCCCATAATCCATGGAGTAGTTGGAGTCTGAAGTGTGACATGGGCAAGTCATCTATCCAACATTAGTTGAAAGTTGTCGGCCCTTGGCAAAGGCCTTTAATCTGCATAACATGTCGATGTTTGCAAAAACATTAATTAGTTTGATCTTGTTGATTTAGTTAAATTAGGGAACAAATAATTCAGTTTTAGCATTTTGTACAGGTTGGATTGGATTCTTCTGGACTGTGTGGTTGGCAACAAAGAAAAGCATGGGACTTGCTAAACATTCACTGGTCATGACTGGGTCAGCAGTTTCGGCATATTCTGCTGCCCTACAAGTTCGCCACCATCATGAAGCTGCTAAGGTTGACTGAAGGAAAATTCTAGAAAGAGTTCCATGTATGTTGTCATATATGCCTTCAGTCTTATGAAGATAGTGATGGTATAGCTTTGTTTTTTCATGTTAGTTTCTTTTGTGTATATTATATAGTGTGAGACAATCTGCCTTCCACTTGGAGATGATAGAAATAAAAAACCTGTTGTTGTAATACCATAAACTTAGCATCTATATTCTGTTCTGTTATTACTGCTGGATCTTTCCAAATCCACTACAGCCCTTCTTAATACTTTTGATTCTGTACCCACTGAATTTAGCATCTATATTCTATTCCTAAGCTACAAGGGATTACCAGGTGATGGGTGACCATGCTTGAAATTACAATACACTATCAAGAGATCTTTGATGCCGTGTTCCCCGTTAGAAGATGCTTGAATCTTGGGAGATACACAAAATCAAGAAATGTATTATTTAGCAATGTTGGACCGTATTTAGTTCACCGTCGAAGCCTGTGACCATGCTCAATCATCTTGGATACAGGTCTAGGGAGCTTCTTATAAGTTTGTGTTCATGTTAGTGGTGCAGAAGAAGTTGGGCAATGCTTTATCCCATCTTAAATGAGACTGGCTATATGGATTCAACAAAACAAAGTAATGAAAAATAAGGTCCAAACAAAGTAGGGTGAATGATGAGATGAAGAGATAAAAAGACGAGAGATGAGAAATAAAAGTAAGAGGAAAGAGACGAGAGATGAGAAATAAAAGTAAGAGGAAAGAGGCACAACCCAGTAAGCCAAGATATTCTGAACTAAATGAGGTCCGGCTACATGCATCTAAGCCCTCCAATAGGCAAGCCAAGATATTCTGAACTAAATGTGGTCTGGCTACATGCATCTAAGCCCTCCAATAGGCTCAATTTGAGGTCATGCTTGGCACATGGCCTAAATCATGCATGTCATTCCTCACAACTTCTCCTATAGGCATTTTAAGCCTACCCTTACCTCTTTTACTTCAATTATGATCACTCTTACTTACTGGGGCATCCTTAGGCCTTTGATGAATATGGTCATATCACCTCAAATGATTTTTTTGGATCTTGTCATTGATTGGGATAAACTCCCAAATCAGATCTAATACATTTATTTCTTACTTTATCCTTTTTGGGTTTGCAGCACATCCATCTTAACATTCTCATCTCTGCTACACATAACCTCTTTATATGACACTTCTTAATTGCCCAACATTCCGCCTTATACAATATTATAGATCAAACAACACTCCTATAGAACTTTCATTATAAAATACAGTTATCCAGTCGCATCTCTCCATTTCATCCATCCCATTTTAATTCATTATAAACATCATTCTCTATGATATATTTTTTATTTACGGTTGATCCTAGATATCTAAAATAGTCATTTTACGGTATTTCTCTGTCAATTTTTACCATTTCATTGTCCATCATAGTGTGAAAATTACACCTCATATACTGTCTTTGATCTACTAATCTTAAAGCCTCTTGTACTTTCCAAGCTTAATCTTCATAGCTCTAGCTTAGCTTTAACCTCTGCTTTTGTCTTATCCACTAAAACAATATCATCAGCAAAGAGCATACAACAGGGGACCTTGTCTTGAATGCTCTTGGTTAACTCATTTATGATAAGCGCAAATACATAAGGACTTAAGGTTAATCTTTGATGTAACCTAATCATAATTAGAAAAACTTTGGTCTGACCTCTCACAGATTTCACACTAGTCACCACACATTCATACATATCTTCAGTTACGTCAACATATTTATTCGACACCCCTCTTCAAAAGGACATACCAAATTAAATCTCTAGGGCTTTGTTATAGGTTTTTTCTAGGTCAATAAATACCATATGTGGATCCTTCTTTTTAGCTCTATATCTTTCCATGAGCCTTCCCAATAAGTAAATAGCTTGTCGTAGATCAATCTACCTAGAATAAAGCCAAATTAGTCCATCAAGATATGAGTTTCTCTCTCAGACGAACTTCACCTTCTCCCATAGTTTCATAGTATTACTCATTACTTTTAAGTTTTTTTATGGCAATTTCAACTTTGAATATTCTATCTATTTCTGTAGACTGGGACTATAATGTTTCTCCAATCATTTGATATTTTCCTTATGTTCATAATCTTATTAAATAGATTGGTTAACTACTATACCCCACACACTCTTAGGATTTTTCACATTTCTATTAGGATCTCATCTGGGCTTAATGTTTAGCCTACTTTCATATTTCTTAAGGCTTTTTTAACTTCAGTCACACCATCCTTGTCTTGCCACTATTCTGGTCTTCTCTAGAAGTATATTATTATATATTAGGGTAAAAGAAATATTCTAATTGCTTGCGTGTGTCTACACCTAGACACAAACAGACGCAAAAAAGACTAAGCTGCCCCATTGGTCTGTGTGCTGACGCAATGGCCACTTAAGCATGTAACATTATTAGGTTAGAAAAAATTAATTATCTATGATCTTAAATTATATTCAAAGCAGTTACAGCATTATCAGAATTCTCAGCTGATTGTCATCCTGATTGTCATCTAGATACTGAAAGGCATTTTCCAATCCAAGCCCAGTAGGGACATGCAAATTTGGAAGCATACTTTTGTACATATTTTTCTTCCAAAAGATTCTGCTGAGAGGACCTACTGAAACCCAAGATCGCAAGAGCAACTTGTTCATCTGTCAAATAACTATTGTTACCAATCAGAACCAACTTGTCACCTCTCATTACTGAAAAGAATGACAGTTTTCTAGATTTTGTTGATGTTCTTTAAATGGTTCAATGTTTGTTTGTATAATTTTTTTAAATATAAATGATTTTTTACGGAAAAAAAAAAATCATATAAAATCTTGTATTTGTCTTATTTTTTTTATGTAGTATATCTTCTTCCTGCCCATTAATAAAAATTAAAATAAATAAAAATTTAAATTTTAAATTTAAATTTAAAAAAAAATTAGAAAAAAAAAAAGGAAAAAGAAAAAAGTGTGCAGTGAAACCACCATCAGACATGGACTTCATGTGAACGTAAACACAATTATGCACCATACCTTTTTGTGTGGGCATATGAACTTTAATATCAGATCTAGATGAAGCTAATGACATAAAGAGATCTCTTAAAAGTCAAGCTTTCACACTCTCACAAGACAAACTTCCCATGAGAAACGCTCAGAGTGTATTGGATTAGACCTTTAATTTCCCTTTCTTTCTTTTAAATTTAAAAAGAGAACATAACCCACATAGTGCTCCATTGAGACTTGATTCCCTTCTTTCTTCTCTTTTCTTCTTCTTTCTCAGCATCCACATGGAATAATATCAGCTCAGAATAAAGTGCAGCTTCAGCCACTTACAAAAACCCAAAAAGAGATTGCAATGTTCGATACAGCAGAGACTTACATGAGTGGGATAACTAAGATATGGCTTTGTCTTTCCTCCTTCCAACTCAATGCCTTTGCAGACTTGTCTCTCTCAATGTGTGTGTGACCATATATGTATATATCTATATGTTCCCTTTATGTCACCCATGAAGAAACTGGATTCAATCAAGGGATGCCCACTTAAAAGAATGAAAAGCCTCTAGCATTTCAATCATGCTCTTCACCATGCCAACCAGGTCTTCCTAAGGTGAATTCCAAGCTAGGATTCTTGATTTGGGACCCCGGGAAGCTTTTTGATCTGCTGAAATTGCTCTCCTGTGGTGATGAAGACATGTTAGCTAAAATCCTCAAGTAGAAATGTGTGATTTGTGAAATTGTTATAATTTTCTCTCCATTTGTGGACATGCACAAGGTGCTGCATGATTGAAACATTTATGGTAGAAAGTCTCCAAACATTCCACTAGATGTGCAATCTATCATTGGGGATATTTTGAATTTGGAGACTTACTTTATTTCTTATAACTTTCAATAGATTTCTAGGGACAACAACAAATTAGTTGATTCTTAGGCCACGAAGGTTTTGTCTAGTATGTGTATGACAGTATGGCCTAATTCCACTCTGTAATTGATGAAATTTTTTGTCTTGTGATTAATGAGTTTGGCACGATCATATGAATAAATTCCTTTCCACCAAAAATAAAAATGAAAAATGGATAGAGATCATTACCTCTACTTGGTATCCAGATCTTTGTTGGGACAAGAAGGTCGAAGGTCTATGCCCATCCATGTCAGTTGTGTTAGTTTGCGGTGACAATCCTCTACCACTGAAAGTCATTCATGAAAGATAAGAGTTAGTTTGAACCAGAGTTGGATAAATATATATATATATATATATATATAAATATATTATCTTTAAAGCAAAATGTTTGCTAATCCGCCAATCAACTGAAGGACAGTCCATGGTCTGCAGAAATACACAATGTAAATTGAATAATTTATTCTCCTTGTAGTACGAAGTGTCCGAAATAGCTATAGATTCATGATTGTGTCCCATCCAACTACCCCAAAAAAGTTGAGGTGAGACAGATCATCAACCTCTCGCCTAAACATTATTTTAGAATATAGGCGAATCATTACAAAATATAAACCCCATTGCAAATTCATATAACCAAGAGAGTGCAAGCTGAACCTGAGAATTTAAATCTGAAATGGCACATCGTCATATGTAGGGTTATAAATCACTTGGAACATATAATTGTGGACTTAAACTAAGACTATATATTTTTATTTAATGACTTTGGTAAGGTGCATCCTCTATTCTGTACTTCCTTAGCATTTGAAAGCACCAAAACTTTACTAAGCCCTTCCTTAGCATTTGATAGCACCAAAACTTTACTAAGCCCCCTAATCTCAGGACCTTAGTTTGATATAATCTGCCACAGGTAATTTTTCCAAACCATGGCAAGTCTTAGCTTCTTGTCAACTCTTAATGCTTAATGTTTATATGATTATTATTAATCTTAATATTTGATTGCTCCATGGTGCTTTTGGCTTGAATCAAATTTTTATAACATGTATAAAAGGGGTTAATTTGTTCCTCCAAACATGTCACATTTATTACAGTAAAGATTAAACTAATTTAGGACCAACCCCAACATATATACCCCAACATATATATATATATATATATATAGATTATGTCTGTAGATCAATATAGCTCTTACTGTGGTACTCATTTATTTGGTAAACCGTAACTGGTTTGGATGGATAGTCACTCCTTGTCCTGCCCTTCAGATTCTCCTTATATTCCTCTAAAATATGGTAGTATATTGCCATCTAACAGAATACATCAGACAGCTCCAATTGATTCATTGACATCCTCATGCAAACTAATTCCAGATATATTAGTGAAAGCTCAATCATCGCATTAAGATTGGGGCCGAATACTAGAATCCATTTATTAACTACCTTAAGAAGTAGCTCTTCATAGATGGGTTCCTACCAACTAAAAATAAAAAGCTCTTCATAGATGAGTCAAAGTCACTATTTTCTTAAAGCAAATTAGATTTTATAAATAAATAGGCTTATCTCAGTTACACCAATCTTATTAATTTCTTTAACATTTAATTTTTTTTTTGGGG
>NC_056570.1:20773592-20774497 GCF_013358625.1 Macadamia integrifolia
GGGGGGGGCGCTGCTAAAAGGTCATTTGTATTATGAAGGAGTGACACAATGCTGATCCAATATTTCATTTGGATGGAGAGAAATGCAAGACGGCATGAAGGGGTTGCCAAACATGTTAAACAATGTTTTGCAATGGTAAAGGTGAGATAAGTATGATGTCCTTTATTTATACAGGGAGATCTTATGTGTTCTAGGAGTATTGGTATATCTCCCTTGCTTTCAGAATAGGTGAGGTGATACTATTGAAGTTTTTTGGTGCTCTCCTCCTTCTGGCTAGGTAAAGCTGAATACAAATGGCTGCACGCTTGATAATCCAAGGAAGGCCGGAGTGGGTGAGGTTTTCAGAAATGAAAATGCAGAGATAATTTTTCATTTTAAAGAATTTATTGGCCAAAATACGAACTTTGAAGCAGAATTTTGGGCGGTTATAATAGGTATTGAGTTTGCTCAGAATCAAGGGATTCATAAACTATGAATAGAATGTGACTCGGTTGCAATAATTAAACTACTTTTAAAGGGTGTGGTTCCCTGGTACGTGAGACAAAGATGGAGGGCATTGATCCCATTTTTGGACTCGGTAATGTGGAAAGTCAATCATTGCTTTCGAAGCCAACTCTACTGCATATTTCCTGGAAAGTTTTGCAGTAAGATTTGAGACGTCAGATCCGGTGATTACTTGGCCTACCTTAGTGTTGATGGAATTGGAGATGATGTTCTGCATTGGCCATGTTACAGATTTGTTTAATGTTATTATATCTATTTTTTGAAGTTATTTTTTCTTAGTTTCCTTCCCTGTTGATGGCAATGCCGAAGGTGGGGAAGAATGATCAAGTTTTCTAACTATTTGTGTAGCTGTTTTTAGCTGTTTTAATATGCTCTGTTGTACTCTATTTTTTTTTTTTTTT
>NC_056570.1:20774517-20793677 GCF_013358625.1 Macadamia integrifolia
ATACGAAGAATTTTCTCGCAAAAAAAAAAAGGTCATTTGTATTAAAGAAGGGGAAAAAAAGAAAAAAAGAACCACGAAAACTAGCAAAACAAGTCAGATACATCTCAAGATCGTATGCATCTCTAATCAAGAAGAGAACTTGAACAAGTCAGTATACATAGTATTAGCAACCAAAAGAGTGAAATTATATTCTTACTCTGTGTGTGTGTGTACACACACACACTCACACACAGAGATAGGTAGATAGCTAGGGAGGAGGTTAGTTATGCTGCAGACTTTCCTGGAGCTAGTGGCTCAACCAATGGGATGACTTGGATGTAAGGGGCATAAGAACTTTTCCAAATGAAGGAGGAGAGAGATAGACACAAATATGGTATACCTCCAGCCTTTTATATATATATATATATATATATATATATGAAGAAAAATGGCAACCCTAGGGGTAGTGCTTGGGAAGAAAGGGAGAGATTTGTTGTAATGGAATAGTTTAAGGATAAGGAATTGTTTAAATTCCTCTTTGAAATATGGTAACGTATACACTTATCCAATTGGATAAGTATTAGTATATCATTATAAAAAGAAATATTAACATTTTTTCTCATTTAGTATGACATTTTTATTTTCAAACGAAGGTAAATCGTGCCATTTCATATGTGCACTTGAAAAATGTATTAGCTTTAGACAATGATATATGATAAGTGACTTTCAAATTATTTTCAAACAGTGGGCGCACAATCAAAAGAAGGTTATAATTTCTCACTTCACCACTTCAGTTTTTGTGTGTGCGTGTGTGTGTGTATGTGTGTGCCATTATTTGTATTCAAGAAGTTTACGGAACAGAATTTATAACTATACACTTTTTACCCATATAAGTTGACATGTCAATTACTTTAAGAGGTTAAGGATATAAATTTACTACCCTCTTCCCTATCCTACCTCAAATCACCCACCGTAGCCGGCTCCTGTTTTGGCTCCCCCTCTCCCCATTCTAGCATATTCCTCCTCTGCTACTCACCACATCTTTCTCCCCCTACCCCACAACCCAAAACTTCCCGCCCTTTAACCCTACCCTCTATGTTGCAATCTCTCTCTCTCTCTCTCTCTCTCTCTCTCTCTCTCTACTGGAGAGACATCCCATATCAATTATGGAATCATTTCCACCACTACCATATACATTTCCCTCTTTATCTTTGAAGTACTTAGAATCATATTGTAATTTAATCATCTTCTAATACATCAGATATAAGAATACATATGGTAAATTCCATATTCTTTTATATACTTTTACTGATATTTAGATGGTGTGGAAGCTGAATCAATGGACCATATTTTTCTTTAGTGTCCCTTTTCTGAGGAGATACGGAAATCCTTTTGTGGGTATTTCAATGTTAGATGAAAGAATCATGGATCATTGGCCATACTTTTCCAATGGTGGAAAAGGAAGCTTAGTCAGGTTTGTTGCAAAGAAGCTTGCGCGCTGGGGCTGGTCACTGTGGCTGATAATATTTAGCGTGAGAGAAATAGTAGGCGGCATGATGATAGGTTAAGACCCTCCAAGTTTGTATGTCAAATGGTCCTTGACGAGATAAGGAGCTACAAGCCTAGTACTAAAGGCGAAGTCAGATCAGTGGCTGATATTTTTTGCTGTAGGAAGCTTGGGTTGAGAATTCAAGCTACGCCTTCTAGACAATTCTAGAGGTGTACTGGTGTAAGCCTCAGATAGATTGGGTTAAGCTGAATTTTGATGGTAGTTCTATAGGAAACCCACGTCGAACGGGAGCGGGAGGGATTTTTCGGGATCATATGGGAAGAGTTACGGGATCTTATAAAAATTTTATGGGTGTAAGGGGGGGGGTTTTTTGAAGCAGAGATGGAAGGGCCAATGGAGGGCATTATGCGAGCTCGTGAGATGGATATAAATCAGTTATGGATGGAGTTTGATTCTAGTGTGGTGGTGATGCTAGTTCAACAAAAGAAGATTCCTTGGTTCCCAGCATAGAGATGGTCTTATCTGAAACCATACCTAAGTGGGATCACTTGGAAGATTACTCATAACTTCAGAGAGGCAAATACTGTAGTTGACTACTTAGCTAGAGATGCGGCAAAGTCTAGGCTATCAGATTCAAATGTAGCATTTCCAGAGCATACTATGGATTTGCTAATTAGAGATGCATATGGTAGACCCAATTATAGATTTGGCTAAGGCAATCTTTTATCCCCTGCTGATGGCAATACCGAAGGTGGGGGTTACAAGATCAAGTATAAGGTTTTTTATTCTTGTATTGATAACTATTTATTCCTTTTTTTTTAATAATATTACGTTTTAGAAAAAAAAAAAAAAAGAGAGAGAGAAAAAAAAAAATGGTTACCCATTTCTATGTCTAAACAACAAGTTTCAGTCACAGTGAATTGGTTTGGGAGTATGCTATACCGACTAACTTTTCCATGTATGGCCAGGGATCCTATGCTATTGGGTTGAGCTTCATTTCTTAATATGAGTCTGGTAATTGACCAAACAACTAATTCACATTATACGTGTTGTATAGGACAACCCCAATAGCAATTTCAAAACCCTCGCTGAACTGATATCAGTTTCATTTTTACATTTGAATGCATTAGATTCCCTAAGATTCAATAACACAAACTAGGTCATGCGACAAACCCCAAGGGGTAGCCAAGTTGGCAAGAGACCTTCATCACAGGATGTATGTGATTCTGAGTTCGACTGCTCTTACCTCTTTGGGGCCACTTACATGGTGGTGTTTAGTACTCTTCACTGTTTTTGGTGAAATTTGAATTGAATGATCATCACTCAACCCCGGTATAAACCGATCTATGCAGTTTTGGAGTCAGTATGGACCCTCAAGTTTAATTAAGCTGAAGGCTTGGATATCCATTGTTAGCAAAACATAAAATAAAAAATATATATAAAAAAAAAGGCCCTAAATCCAATAATGGAAGTGTCTGATCTGGTTCTTCTTAAATCCTTTTTTGTCTAATGGATGGCTCCTGGTACTCTTGTCATCAACCTTATTGATGCTATTATGAACTATCTTAATAACTAAGACACTCGTTAATGTATCTCACATAAAATCTACTCTAGTGATATAATTACCTGATGTTCAGAGTTTACATGTCAAACATCCAACTTCCAGAGCATAGAGATTATAATGCAGAACCCTTTTGTATATATACATTGAAATGAGAAATATTGGTTAAGTAGTATTTGCTTAGTGACAACTTGTAATTGTCTATATATGTAGAAAATAAAATGATAAATCAATTAAGCCAAAATAATAATAACCATGGTGAAGTACCTCTCCTAAATTTTGTTATTTGACAATTTTCCTGAGAAGATGAATGCTAATAAAAATAAAAAATAAAAAATAAAAATCAACCATATGGATTTTATTTCGGCGCGTGCGCCTGGGAGGGTGGGAGGTGTTAGAAAATTATGCAAATTTGTTCTACATGTTATTGTGCTTTTGTAACACAAAAAATGGGTCAGGAGAAATACCTTTTAAAATATTTTGCATTATATGAAGTGGATGCACATCTGAAGTATGAGATGTAGCCTTTGGTATTCAAATCAATGCTTTGATTCAGAATTTTCCAAACGCACCAATGATCGAACTAGAATTTTAATGACAAGGTAAAAAAGGATAAACCTTGATTAACTTTTCTATGTGACAAGAACTAAGACATACAACTTTATAAAGTGAGGGATATTATGTTAAATTGAAACTGAAGGTGTAGATCTTGTCTTCTATCCTATATATTAGAAAAGCCATAGGTAATATTTTGAAAGGAACATTCAACCTATTGAAGCACAATTTAAGCTGTAATTAGTTGGGACCTTATTGTATGAGTTTTATTTCCTAGTACAAAACTTGTAAGGCCTTCCCTTACAGCTCATGAAGCTCCTGCAAGTATATAGCCTACCCCCTTTTCCTCTCATAAATTCTCTCCCTTTGTTTATGGATAAATGTTTTTCTATTATTTAAGTGTGGTGAGTGTCTGTCTAATGTTCAAGATTTAGGTAAAAATTATCACTAAGTTGACAATCCCCTTCCAAAATTAAAGGCTCAATGCAAAAATACTCGCCCCCCCCCCCCCCACCCCCAAATAACACAAAAACACCCTCAAAAAATTCATATAAGCAAAGGTACCCAACTTCACAAGGATATGCTTTATGATAGAATTGGAATGCTCACCATTCTTGAACAAAGATATGTTTCAAGGTAGATTTGGAATGCTCAATTCTGGAAAGAAGGGAAGGAGGGAAGTGGCTTAGACAAAAGTATTGAATTGTGAAAATCATGTAATGGGAGGGGGGGGGTTGCAAAAGGGTCTTTTATGGATGTCTTAAGTTATAAGAAAGGCCACAATACACGTGGGTATAAAAGAGGGGGAAAAAAATAAAGAGGAATCAAATAGGAAAAGTGCTCCTTTAAGTATGCCCCTCTATTTTTATATTCAGTTCCACTTAGGAAGAGAATACAATGAAAATTAGATCACAACCATGAAACAGAACTCATCTTCTTCTTCTTTATTTATTTTTTTTACTCAAATTTCAAAGTTAATATATCTTTAAAACGACCCATCCTTCCTAACACTGAGAGTTTCTTGGTGTGGTGTTTGTTATTAAATAAGAATGGCTATAATCAAACCTCCTATTACAAATATCATTGTAGTCTTTCTGATCACAAAAAATAAATTATCATTGTAGTCTTCTTTTGTTTCAAGAGTTTAGATGCTAGGAATTTCATGTTTGGGGTATAGACGGGGACTGTTAGTCATTATTATGGACCACTATTTTTTTTTTCCCTAACCCAATTAAATGAGGAAGAACCAACATAATATTTACAGGCTGACACACTTGAAGTAGCCCTTTTTCTTTCACTAACCTGTTCATGGTTTGAAGGGAAAATAAAAGATTAAAAAAGTATATATTAGAAGGGAAGAAGGAGATTAATGTCAACAGATTCATCGTAATTTGGTTCCTCAGAAGAAGCTATAATTGTCTGTCATATACTATGGATGTTTGACCCATCCAATAGTTCAAATACAATCTTTTAGTATGGACCACTATTTTTTTTTTTTTTAACCCAATTAAGTAAATGGAAAAATATTCAACAGTAGCACAATGATTGATTTGTCTCATGCTTAAACCATGATAGCTAAAAGAAGGTAGTTCTCATAGAATTAAAAATAGGAGTATAAACATATATAATTAATTAATATTCATAACATATATCTTGTTAATATCAATAGCCAAAATATATCTAAATGCAGTTTCTAATTTCTTCCATGTTACGAGAAAGAAATCCATTCTAACAAAGATCATAAGGAGTATTCCCCCATTGGTAATGCACACAGATTTAATATATGGATCTTCTTGGTCATATATGCAATTTCCTAGTGAAAAGAATATGACCCTTTGTTTGAATTTTTAAAAGTAACAAATATAGTAGGAACAATATAACATAGGAGAACAGTTTAAGAGAGGAAGACAATAGTGTTGCACTGGTTGCTTTCTTTCCTTCGTTGCTAAAGTTTTCTGTTATATATTTAGCTTTACTTTTAGAACTATGGAAGCTAAATATGGCATCTCTTTAGAAAATCGAAAAAGAAAGACATTAAAGAGAAACAGAAAAAGCAAAGGCTGTCTCAAGAGCCCTTTTATTCTAACTGAGGACGTGGGTTTGCAATGTAAAAGTGTACGTGCGCAAAGAGTTCTTGAGAGAGAGAGAGAGAGAGAGAGAGAGTACCTTGAAGAGTTACTCCACAAGGTAGTGGTAGAAGGGTAATCTGATTCTAGCTGTACAGATCCATCTGATGATCCTCTTTGATTTAATCTAAGATCGCCAGCTGCTGATGCAATATCTTCTTCTCCAGACCCATCTGATTGGCCTTCAAAAGAAACCACAATTAGAAAATGGAAAATTCCTGTAATAAGCTTTTTTTTCCTTTTTTTTTGGGGGGGGGGGGTCTAAAGGGTCAGAATAAAATATTAAAAAAAAATAGAATTTCAGGTTTAGTGTCCACTATACCCAGAAGAATACATCCTAACATGAATATAATAATAGTTATTTTTTTATGTTATTTTGCTAAGAATGAGTAAATAAATTACATTAAGATATGGAAAAATCATAGATAAAGAATGAGAGAAAACTCATTGAGTCACACTTCCACACCATCAACAGAGAAGCTATACAACCAATAAAAAAACATAGTTCTAACAAAATTTATATGATTCTCAATTGAACATCCAAGCTGACATCATGATTAACAAATGAAGGTGCAATATCCCAAGTTGAAGAAACCCTTGAAGCTGCCTCATCCTTCAAGAAATATATTTTATTATTGTACATGTATTATACTATAATATAATAATAATATAGATCTATATGTACGTACACTGGTTGGATTTGTGGGTTGAGAGAGAGAGAGAGAGAGAGAGAGAGAGAGAGAGAGGGTTGTGGGTCTTCAAATGGGAGATAAAATGGGGTAAGAGAGATAAGCAGCTAAAAAGAACTAGGCTGAAGGCTAAGCAATACGAATTACCTGAGGAAGCAGCAGGTCTATCAGTGGTCTTAACAGTTCGATACATCTGCAAGGGAGAAGAGAAACAAAGAATAATAAGAAAAAAAGAAACAAACATGAACCTGCGAAGAAACTGGAAAAAAAATAATAATAATAATAAAGAAATAAAATAAAAATAGAAAGGGAAAATTGCCCTCGTTCCCCAAAAGATAATGGAAACTTTCGCCCATAAAGAAATGAGGAAAAAACCATTCCAAAATCTAATCCAATGGTTCTTTCTTCTCTCTCTCTCTCTCTCTATTTTTTTTTTTTTTTTTCTTGGTTTCTTCATTAACCACGAGGATGATGTTTGGTAAGGTTAGTAATGAGACCTGAATTATTGAGAAATGATGGCTACTTTTTCTCTTTTAGATTTCTGTTCACTCACTCTTTCTTTCTTCTCTGTCTGTCTATCTCTCTCTCTCTCTCTCTCTCTCTCTCTCTCTCTCTAAAACAAGAAGCTGTCTAGTCTC
Source organism: Macadamia integrifolia (assembly GCF_013358625.1). NCBI lineage: Eukaryota > Viridiplantae > Streptophyta > Magnoliopsida > Proteales > Proteaceae > Macadamia > Macadamia integrifolia. The sequence goes on from NC_056570.1 coordinate 20,781,576, forward strand.
AGAAATCAAACTAATTATCTTCTCATTCATTCAATCACTGCATTCATCGGCTACAGTGCCTGAAGAACAGATGAAGAAGATCTGACCGGCCTGCAATAGACATGGAGAGAGAGAGAGAGAGAGAGAGATTTACTTCATTAGCCATACCTGTAAATGACTCTTAACATGAGCTAATGTGAGATCTTTGACATCCATGAGCTCAAGAACAGATTTTGGAGTAGCCCCTGAAAACCAAACATATACATATAAATATAATCCAAATACCAAATACCCAAAACCCAAAAACCCAAAAAAACCCAAGATCTAATCATATTTATCTAATTAGATAAAAACTGAGAAACATTAAAGGTAGTGAATTGAAAGTAAATGATTTCTACTTTCATGGCCGCCAAGGAGCTCCACCGCGTGAACAAAGCGAGAATGAAGAGTGCTTGTCCATCGCATTCGCGGTGCCCTCATACTCCTCTTTACAGGTATCTTTGGCATAAATCTTGATCTAATCATCCCATGAGAATAAACCTCTGAAGCTCCCATTCCATATTGTTGTTGTTGGTGGTGGTGGTGGTTGTAGTGATGCTGTAGTGAATCTGAAGAAAACCCATTAAACCTTGAGACACCGGCAATCCGATAAGCCGGTGACGGCGACGGAGATGAAGAATTGGGATCCAAAACTCCATGTAGAAAGGGAGAAGTAGGAGAAGCAGAAGGTGGTGATGATGAAGACCAAGAAGGCATGAAAGGGAATGAACGGTTGTGATAAACTGGAATCCCTTTTATGGGTCTCAACCCATTCAACCCATCTGAGATATCGTGAAGTAATACTCCCCCATGATTTAGTTGATTAACCCAGTTACTGTTAAGATGTTCTTCACTTCCTCTTGTGAAGTTTCTCCTCCAAGAGCTCTCAGCTTCTAACCCATTTCTTGGGTTAGCTAGTGAAAGCTCTGTGTAAGCCTGGGAGTCAATCTTCACTGAACTATCACTATTTAACCTCATACCTTCAGGTCGTCGCCAAAGATCAAATCCGGTGTCTGGTTCGCTATTACAAATCGATGAAGGAGAAGTATTAGGAGGGCTTATGTGCAAGGAAAGATCAGGAGCAGGCATGGAAGAGGATTCAACAAACATTGTAGATTAGATGAGGAATTTTCCTGTTCTAAGGTTAAACTCAATTGGGTATGTAAATTTTTGAAGTGGGTTTTGATCCTTATCCTTCAACTTGTGGAGGACTGATAGAAGGGTATGGTGGGGTGATGTGGGAGGAGAGGAGAGAACAGAGTGAGGGGAGTGGCTCCTTGGTATGCTCGAAATGTGAGATATATGAGATGAGGATGGAATTAATCAAAGAGGGTCTTAATAAAGACACTCTTTTAGTCCTCTCTTCCTCAACAAACAGACATGCTCGAGAAGAAGAGAGAGAGAGAGAGAGAGAGAGAGAGAGAGGATATGTATTTTGTTACGCAAAGAAAGACGAATTAAAAAAAGAGAGGCATGGAAGGGAGAGGGATTTGGGTCTGCATTCCTCGAGAGTATATCTAGGAAAATGACACTCAAACTTGGCCTCTCTCTCTCTCTCTCTCTCTCTCTCTCTCTCTCTCTCTCTCTCTCTCTCTCTCTCTCTCTCTCTCTCTCTCTCTCTCTCTCTGGTCTATAGTCAAAACACGCAAAGCAGCAATAAAAGTGGGCCATGGACTTCCTTCCCCGGAGAGGACGGGTTAAAAAAAATAGAAGAGAGAGAAAGAGAGTCTACTATGTGATTCCTTTCCCCCCACTCTCTTCGCTCTCTCTCTCTCTCTCTCTCTCTCTCGTGTTTTTTACACATGACTTTTATTAATCTTTAGAAAATTATTTAAATATGTTTTCCAAAATTTCGAGGGATTTTAAGATTCTCGGGAGATATTGAAGGGTAATGTCATTAGGACCCATTGACTTGAGAGACCCACATAAAGGGCTGTTCTTGTTTGTTTGCTTTCATATATTGTTTACATCGTAAACCCTAATTCCATATACCTTCTAATTCCCTTTCATATTCCCAAATATTCCATTCTAATCTTTCAACAACCCTTGCTACTATCATAGGTGGTTTTTTATTATGCCATATGCCCCCTCCCCACATGACTATCCACCACCTCCATTGACCCCAACATGAATAGATTTCAAAACCCTAGGTTGAATCCCACATAAAATAACAACTAAACCCTTTTCATCATTGGGAAGTACTCTTCTTTAATGCCCTACTACCCCCTTTCCTCATAAACTTGGTATAGGGTGCAATTCAACTGTTCTTAGGTCACTGCAACTGAGATGAACTATAAGGTCTACTCTGAGTTTGCAAATTAGTCTTTACTCCTTAGAATTTAATGGATCCTTCCCCAACCGATCAATTTGTTCTCTATTGATGATCAGAAAATACTGCCCATTAATTGGACGGTATGCATTGATGTAATGAAGCATGCTTACCACATCTGACGACTAGTTATTACTGGAGTAATACTACCATGTCCCACAGCCTCATGTTTATGCGCGTTTGTTCATGTATCTTGTTACCACATTCACATTATGTAAGTATGTTCTGCTTATCAGGTATAGATAGGTACATTCTTGATCATCTCCACCATTGAAATTAATGGGTCCCCTTAGATTTTTTTTTTTTTTTTTTTTTTTCGCGTGCAAGGTAAGTTTTGCATACAAGAATATAAGACTCGCTGAGGGGCCGGACAAATACCTACAAGGGGCCAGATAAAGATTCACATAAGAGGGCCAACAAGGCCCCAGTAGGCCCACTTATTCAAACGACAATTACAACTATTATTATTAATTACTATATAGAAGACTTGGGTTAAGTAAGGAGGTTCCAACACTTATCGACTTCCGCTGATCTTCACAAGCAAGAAACCGACCGATGCACCAAAGTGCAAGCCCCGGATCCCATTAGATGGTTTGATAGAACATACATCAATTCAATTAATGCTTACAACCATTCAAAATTAACAAGCGACAACCCTAAGCCATTTTGTGAGTGTTCACATTCCCTTGGTCAACCAACTTTCATGACCAGTATAAGTTGATCAATGTTAATAGCTTCTCAAAGGAGGTTTTTCTCAAAATTCATATTTGGATTTTACAAGAAAAGTCTTCCCGATGAATTTATGTTGGTGATACAAGCTGACCCCTACCCAAGATAGCTCACCGTGATATAGAAAACTCACAACCTTGATAATAATTGGTACCAAATGAATGGTGTAAGACTAATTCTACATTCTTGGTACAACAATGATATTGAAATCTCCTACCCCAAAAAAAAAAAAAAAAAAAAAAAAAAAAAAAATTAAAAATAAAAAAGAAGAAGAGGAAGAAGAAGAAAATAGAGATATAATGTAATTGCTTGCCGATGAGGCAACTAAACTAAGGTAAGAGCTCAATGGCTTTGAGAAAGTTAAGCAAAGAAAAGGCAAGGGAATGGATAATGGGGTGTATGTTAGCCAGAAGTCTGACCATATTGTCTCTTCGCAAAAGTGAATTGTTCAAGCTCTCTTCTTGATTAGAGATACATATGATCCTGAAATTTAGTATCTCAAGGGATTTGTCTATTTTTTGTTGATATATTCGGCTTATTTTTCCAGTTTTCTTGTTGTTTTCTTCTTTAATACAAATGACCTTTTAGCAAAAAAAAAACCAGAGATATAACGTAATTATTTTTTTTTTCGACAATTCAAATTTATTGAGAAGAGAAAAGAAAACAATATACAACCCATGGGGAGAAAACTTAAACACCACTCAAGGAAATTTCCAAGGAGCGAAGGACCTCACCACAACATAGAAGAGCCTCAAAAAATGAAACTAAGACATCCTAATCCACCAGGGACAATCCCCCAAAAGGTGGAAAGGAAAACAAGTAATTTTATGTTACTAAAAGAAGAATATATATAATGGACTTCGAACTTCTGTCAGACATGCCCATTAACCTAAATCTTAAGCCACATTATGTGTTGGCCACAGCCCCAACTTCAAAAAATTCCAGTAAATCTTAACCACAGATTAATAAGACTGTACCTATTGATGAAGTAGGTGATTAGGATCTTGTGCGAATGAGGTTTATTAATATGATGCTCAAAATTTTGTACTCTTTTAACAGTTTAAATAGTTTTTAAGTAGTTGTGCCTATCCCTAAGGATTATATTCTCTTAACACCACACACCGACCACAACATATTGAGAGACACAAAGCTCGTTTTACAAGCTTGGTATAACCTTTGGAAACCTAATGCCACCTGACCCCTATGCATCTCATTAATGTCATAAGATATAAAATCTACCCAACTTAGGATTCAAGTAGGAGGGAGATCAATATCTTCTTATAGAATGCTTAATCTAAGAAATCTTATCACATGCTACAATGTCTATTAAACTTTGGTTGAATAAAATCACCTGGAAAGGTCCAATTTACTTATATGAAGGCCTTTAGATTCTTTGATGACATAGCACTATCTCAATGATACCCCAACCTAGAAATTCACTACCATTTGTGTATTATAGGATTTAATGTCAGTTACTTGGTGTGTGTGTGTGTGGGGGGGGGGGGAGATCTTTTTTCTTCTTTGAATATATTCTTCATTCACTAAAAAAAAAAACCAAGTTTTCTTGCACCATGGTGAATGGGAATCCATTTCACCGTGGGGCATCCAAGCTGCTAGGGGGTAGGGATGGGGCAGTGCATGGGATCTACTTCCTTGGATCCATGTATTGAATTCACCACGTTGGCTCAAGAAAACTTTGTCAAAAATATTTTTTTTGAATTCCTTAGTGTTAAGTTTGTCTTGAATTCTTGATCCGTTTTGAAGATTGACCCGCTCCGACATATTTTGGTGGTGACCCGAATAGAAAATTGTTTGAGATCTGTGATGGAAGGTATGGTTTGACCGGACCGACTGCGACCCGATGGGTCGACCCGCGACTTGGAGTCTATATAATATACTATTGTCTTGTTGAAAAAGTCATTGAATTTTAGGGGTTTTTCGAGCTAGGGTTTCAGGGCGAGTTTTCTCGTCATTGCTTGGCTATAATCTCTCTTCTGCATAGTGAAATATCTTCTTCGCCCAAGGACTTAGCACACCACCCTAGTGTGTGAACCTCATTAAATCTCTATGTCTTGCGGATCTATTATTTCTTTATTTTTTGGTATTTCTTGGTGTTTGAACTAACAAACTGGTATCATAGCTTTGGGTTACTTCGATTCATGGCTTCAACAAAGTACGATATTGATAGGTTCGACGGCAACATCAGTTTTAGTCTATGACAGGTTTGAATGATGTCTATTCGTACACAACAGGTTTTGAAGAAAACCCTATTTGGGAAGGCGAAGAAGTCTGCAACTATGTCCGATGATGATTGGAACAATTTGGATGATAAAGCCCTTTCAGCTATTTAGTTGTATCTTTCGAATGAAGTTCTACAGGAAGTTCTCTCAGAGAAAATGGCTACAGAGTTATGGGTGAAGTTAGAGAATCGCTACCTCACCAAATCCCTCACCAATAGGTTGAGATTGAAGCAACAACTGTATACCCTTAATATGGGTGAAAGTACCTATTAAATCCCATATATCTGAGTTTAATTCTATTGTTACTGATTTAAAAATGATAGATGTTAAAATAGACGATGAAGATTTAGCCCTATTATTATTATGTTCTCTACCTCCATTTTATAAGCATTTTAAGGATACCATGATTTATGGTAGAGAGACAATCTTTATTGAGGATGTCAAAACGAATCTGCAAAGTAAGCAGAAGATTGATGATGAGTTGAGGTCTACCAATAAATCTGATGGTGTTGGTTTGGTAGTTAAAGGGAGAACGAATGAAAGAGGTTCAAATGGTGACAAAAAGAAGGCTAGATCAAAATCTAAGCACAAAAATTTAACCTACAATTGCTATTAGAAAAAGGGGCATATTAAATCTGAATGCTATAAGCTTTTAAATAAGCAGAAAACAGGTGGTGGAGCTCAAAATCAACAGAAAAGAGATGATTCTGTAGAAGTTAGTATTGTTGAAGATGAGAGTGAGTCTGATATACTTTTGGTGACTGATGATAGAGTTAGATCACAGGATAAATGGATTCTTGACTCTGGTTGTTCTTACCACATGTGTCCCAATCGTGAATGGTTCTCCATATACGAATCAATTCGAGGTAGAGTTGTGTTGATGGAAAATAATGCTTCTTGTAAGACTATTGGAATGGGAACGATCAATATCAAGACGTATGATGGCATTATCAAAACCTTGTTTGATGTCAGGCATGTCCCTGATTTGAAGAAGAATTTCATCAATTTAGGCACTATTGATTCAAATGGGTGCAAATATACAGCTGAAGGTGGAGTCATGAAAATCAATAAGGGTGTTCTCTTATTGATGAAAAGAATCAAGGTTGGCAGTTTGTATATGTTGCAGGGTACTGCAGTCACTGGGTCTATTGCAGCAGCTTCATCATCTATGTTTGAATCAAATGTCACAAATTTATGGCACATGAGATTAGACCATATAAATGAAAGAGGGATGGCATCATTAAGTAAAAGGGGCTTGTTGTGTGGTCAAAGTACAAGAACAATGGAGTTCTGTGAGAATTGTGTGTCTGAGAAGCAGAAAATAGTTAGTTTCAGTACTGCCATTCACAGGACTAAGGAAACTTTGGACCACATTCATTCATACCTATGGGGGCCCTCTAGGGTTGCTTCAAAGTGGGCTGGTGCAAGGTACTTGCTTACTTTCACTGATGATTTCTCTAGAAAGGTTTGGGTCTATTTCTTGAAGCACAAAAATAAAGTATTTGTCACTTTCAAACAGTGAAAGAATTTGCTTGAGAAGCAGACCGAAAAACAAATTAAAAGGTTGAGAACCGATGATGACCTAGAGTTCTGTGAATGTGACTTTAATGAGTTCTGCAAAAATAAAGGTATTGCAAGACACCATACAGTTGTTGAAACACCCCAGCAGAATGGAGTAGCAGAGCGTATGAATAGAACCTTGTTAGAAAAGGTGAGGTATATGTTATCAAATGCAGGATTGGGCAAGGAGTTCTGGGCAAAAGCAGTTAACACAGCAACTTTGTTGGTGAATCGATCTCCTTGCACAGCTATTGAGTGCAAGACTCCAGAAGAAGTTTGGTCAGGTAAGCCTGCAGACTACTCAAATTTAAAAATATTTGGATGTCCTGCTTATGCACATGTGAATGAAGGGAAGTTGGAACCTAGGGCTAAGAAATGCATTTTTCTTGGGTAAGGATCTAGAGTGAAAGGATACAGGTTGTGGTGTCCTGATCCAAAGTCTCCAAAATTTCTTATTAGCAGAGATGTTACTTTCAATGAATCTGCTATGTTGCATCCTAGGAAAGAAGCTCATATTTATTGTGATGAAAGTCAAGAAAAATTTAGAGAGAAGGTGGAGTTTGAAATTGGTCATTTATCTTTAAACAAAGCACAATCTACTTCAGTTTAGCTGCCAAATTTTACTGAAGGAGATGATGCTCAAGAGAATCAAGAAGAAGAGTGGTACAGCATTGCCAAGGATAGACCAAGGAGGAATATTAGATAACCACAAAAGTATGGGCATGCTGAATTTGTTGCTTATGCATTGTCTATTGCAGATATAATTGAAAAGAGTGAGTCTGCAACATATTCTAAAGTTGTTACTTCAGTTGATTCTACAAAATGGTTGATTGTCATGAATGAGAAGATGGAATCTCTTCATAAAAATCAGACTTAGGAGCTTGTCAAGCCGAGAACGGGGAAGAAAATTGTTGGCTGTAAATGGTTCTTCAAGAAGAAGGAATCTACCTCAGGTGTTGAAGATGCTAGGTACAAAGCACATTTGGTTGCAAATGGCTACAGTCAGGTATAAGGAATTGATTTTAATGATGTTTTATCACCTATTTTTAAGCATAGTTCTATTCGTGTCCTACTTGCTCTAGTTGCTATGCATGATTTGGAATTGGAGCAACTTGATGTGAAAACAACATTTTTACATGAATTGGAAGAACAAATTTATATCCATCAACCTAAAGGGTTTGTCATTGAAGGTAAAGAGAACCATGTATGCTTGTTGAAGAAGTCCCTATATGGTTTGAAACAGTCTCCTAGACAGTGGTATAAAATGTTTGATTCAGTTATGGCTAGTTTTGGATACTGTATGTGTCAATATGATTGTTGTGTTTATTTCAGAAAGCTCTGTGATGGGTCATTCATATATTTGTTGTTTTATGTTGATGATATGTTGATTGCAGCAAAAGATAGGAATGAGGTCAACAGGTGGAAGGAACAATTAAGTTCTGAATTTAAGATGAAAGATTTGGGGCCAGCAAGGAAGATCCTTGGTATGGAGATCAAGAGGGATAGAAAAGCAGGGAAGTTGTGGCTATCTCAACAAAAGTACACTGTGAAGGTATTGAATCGTTTTGGCATGAAAGATGCCAAAACTATAACTACTCCTCTTGCATCTCATTTTAGACTTTCAACTGCTCTATCATCTAAGACAGATGAAGAGGAGGAGTACATGTCACATGTTCCATACTCTAGGGCAGTTGGCTCCGTTATGTATGTTATGGTTTGCACTCGTCCTGACATTTCACAAGGTGTTAGGGTGGTGAGCAGATATTTATCATGTCTAGGTAAAGCTCATTGGGAAGCAGTGAAGTGGATACTTACATACTTGAAAGGGACCTCTGGTGTTTGTTTGGAGTTTGGGAGGAATGGTGATAGTTTATCTAGTTATGTTGATTCAGATTATACAAGTGACCTTGACAAGAGGAGGTCACTCACAGGCTATATATTTACTCTTAGAGGAAATACGGCTATTTAGAAAGCTACTTTACAGGCTACAGTTGCATTATCTACTACTGAAGCAGAGTATATGGCAGTGACTGAGGCAATTAAAGAAGCTATTTGGCTTAGAGGTTTGTTGGAAGAACTCAACATGGATTATGGGTTGACTGTTGTCCATTGTGATAGCCAGAGTGCTATTCACTTGACTAAAGATCCGATGTATCATGAGAGGACGAAGCACATTGATGTTCAGTATCATTTCATCAAAGAGATAATTTGCTCAAGGTAATATTCAAGTTCTGAAGATTGGTACTGAAGACAATCCAGCTGATATGTTGACTAAGCCTTTATGTGTTGGTAAGTTCGAGCATTGCTTGAACTTACTTGGTGTTTGCCATGTTTGAGTTCAGCCCTTTGGAGGGCTATTGGAGAAGATGAAGATATTAGCTATTTGTTTATCTGTTGGAGGAGAATTCAAGCCAAGGTGGAGATTTGTTAAGTTTGTCTCGAATTCTTGACTCGTTTTGAAGATTGACCCGCTCTGACATATTTTGGTGGCGACCCAAATGGGAATTTTTTTTCTGAGATCTGTGATGGAAGCAAAGGGGTTGGGCAGATAGACCTAAGCCCGGAGCCCATCATTGATCTCGTATGGGGGTACAGGGGCGTAGCCCCCGTGGTATGGTTCGACCGGATTGACTGTGACCCGATGGGTCGAGCTGTGACTTGGAGTCTATATAATGTGCTGTTGTCTTGTTGAAAAAGTCATTGTATTTTAGGGGTTTTCGAACTAGGGTTTCAGGACTAGTTTTCTCGTCGTTGCTTGGCTGTAATCTCTCTTCTGCATAGTGAAACATCTTCTTCTTAACCCGAGGACGTAGTACACCACCCTGGTGTGTGAACCTCATTAAATCTCTGTATCGTGCGGATCTATTGTCTTTTTATTTTTTCTTATTTCTTGGTGTTTGGTCTAGCCCTTAGAATATATTCTTTCCTGATGTCCAACTACAGCAGTTGTTTCTTGTTTGGTTCATTTGGAAAGCAAGTTCTTTAATGGTGCCAATAACAACCCTACTAGGAATAATAATTGTCGGAATTTGTCTAAAAAAACTAAAGTCTCCTAGCCTTCACATTCCAATGCTAGTTTGGCATAACGAAACTGAAAACTTTTTTTTTTTTGGGGGGTGGGGGGGTGTAGAAGAAATTGAAAACTAGCTAACCAAGAAAAAGAGAAATTTGTCTTTATTTAACCAAATGATTTTAGTGCGTAAGATCAATTAATATTAGAGTTAAATTGGCTAACCCTAATCTCCCAAATCTAGGTGAGCAATCAATTATTTATAAAAAGCTTATACAGAAACCTACTATTCCCACAATCAAATATAATTGCCATCAATAACACACTTGGTCCTACCACCAAAAAAAAAAAAAAAATCAATAAAATTCTCGGTGCAATCATTTCTAAAAGCTTATACATAAACGTACTATTCCCACAATCTAATATAGGGGTCATACTTGTTGCTACGGCAAAATCTTGCACTGCTAGTGCATGTCAAGACACAGGTTCCACTTTGAGGTAGTCACTTTCTTATAAAAAATGCCAAAGGTTGTTGAGACTTTAGTCCAGTTCACCCCTCTCGGAACCTGATGAAGTGACCTTTTTTTTTTTCCCTTTTTCTTTCTATCTTTCTTTTTCCCTTCGTAGAAAATACAATCACTAAAAACAAAAGGAAAACAAACACCTACATTGCTTCAACAACAATTATAATCTGTTAGATCAAACACTGAGAGATACAAAAATAAATAGACAAAAGATTCATATAATACAGAGATTTAACGAGGTTCACACACCAGTGTGGTGTGCTACATCCTCAGGCGAAGAAGAAGACATTTCACTATGCAGAAGAGAGATTACACCCAAGCAACGGCAAGAAAACTTGCCTTGAAACCCTAGCTCGAAAAACCCCCAAAATACAATGATTTTCTCCACAAAAAAACAATACATTATATACTCCATGACATGGGTTGACCCATCGGGTCGCGGTCGATCCGGTAGAACCATACCGCAGGGGCGCAGTGCTGGGCTCCGAGTTTGGGCCTATTGGTCCAACCCCTCTGCTTCCATCACAGATCTCAGAAAACTTCCCATTCGGATCACCACCAAAGTATGTCGGAGCGGGTCAATCTTCAAAACGGATCAAGAATTCGAGACAAACTTAACATAATCCAAACAATTTAGGAAACTATCAAACCATACAATATCAGAGGAGAAATATCTACCAAAATAAACAGCAAAATGAGTTTAAAACGTTAATCTTCTTCCAATAAAAATAAGAGAAAATGAAAATAATGCAGATTTCTTGGCCATGGATGTGGTGAAGAATGGAAACTCTTCTATCATGATGGATTTTCCATCTCACATCAAAGAAGGGATGTTGACTGATACCCAATGTAGAGCAAGATTTTCGTTTAATTATTAGTCATTCCTAGTTTTGTGGTGGTTGGGTTTCCGCCGATGGCAATGCTGAAGTCGGGGTCTCCAATCTATTTTTTATTTTATCGATCTAATCATTGCCTGTATGAAAATCTCTCGTTGGTGTAGGGGCAATGCAGCCTGAAAGAATCCCCTGTCCTAACCAAAATAATTAAAAAATTGAAAAATAAAAAAAGACCCCAAGACGAGAAGCAGAGGGAAGCCCAAAAAGAAAAATTGTTATGCATCCATTTAAGCCACCCTTAAGAAGTGAAAAACAACGGAATCATGAACCGAGTAGGTAGATCCCGAGAAGAAAACATGGACCTATTGTGAGGAGTATCAATACAAGATTCTTGGAAAGCTTGTACCTGACGCCTATCCTCAAATGAAATCGATTTCAAGATTTGATGGATAGTTCTAGATTACCTCCCCCAATTTCTAACGTTCCACTGCATCTAAGTATGATAGATGGTTACTCCAAACGCAATCTTACCACTTGATTCTGAACAAGATTTCCCTTTAACTTTGTGAGGATAATGTGATAGTTGATTCTCATGCAACAAGAGTTGCAACATCTTCGTAATCTATCACTTAGGATCTGATCTTCCTGGCGTCGTATGTGCCCTTCTTTTCCTTTTTTTTTTGAGGGGAGGAGTTTTACTTTCATTTGTTTATGGCAATGCCCAAGGTGGGTGTTCCAATCCTTTGCTTTGCACCATTTTTCTACTCAATCAGGCCAATGTTAGTCCTGTAACCTAATTTTTCTATTTCTTATTTACTTGCTGACCATTATTTAAAAAACAAAAAAAAAAAAAAAA
>NC_056570.1:20793697-20794023 GCF_013358625.1 Macadamia integrifolia
AAAAAAAAAAAAAAAAAATCCATGTGAATACTATATGGTGGCCAATTATGTATTTACTCTTGTAGAATCAGGATCCTGTCCTTTTCCTCATGTCTATACAGCTTGTTTTCTTGGTGGAGAAGGGGGGGGGGTGGTAAGCAGGGCCTTTTGATTATCTTCATACTTTTCTTTTCTAGCATAAAAAATGAATGCCATTTAAATTATGAATGTAATATAATTCTTTTTTGATATATATATATATATATAATATTATGTGTGTGTGTGTGTGTGTGTGTGTGTGTGTGTGTGTGTGTGTGTGTGTGTGTGTGTACTTGCAGAAGGTACAT
>NC_056570.1:20794090-20803856 GCF_013358625.1 Macadamia integrifolia
TTTTGGGGGGGGTATGTGGGGAGAGGGGAGGGTGGGGCGCTTTCAATGGGGGAGTGTGGTTTCTGCTCATGCACAGGTCTATGGAAATATATGAGAAAGCATCAATAGAAACATTATTTTTCATCATGTGGGGTGGCTGATTATTTCCCCTTCTTCGTGTATCTAGGCATAAAGACCACACCCTTCCACATAAATTGTTTTCTCTTTTCTTTTATGGGGAAAAGATTCCCACTCTACCAATGTGGGGAGGAATCTGCATCACACTAACTATTGTCTTGAAAAAATTATCATTCACATAGAAATCACATAGTTGGAATGACAAAGAAAAAATAATAAAATAATCCATATTAAAGTGAAATTGCACCTTGATGGGGAAGTTTTTTTCCATTTAGTATTCATTTTGTTACAATATTTCTTCATCTTTTTTATTTCTTTTTTACTTTTATCTTTTTTTTTTTTTTTTTTGTAAAGATATTTTATTCAACCTGCAGAGACAAAAAGAACTCCACGGAATTCCAAAGATCCTCCGGAAATGAGGAGTCCCAAAACCCACGATGAGGGAAGAATATGACTCATTTAGATATAAAGTGGGTTATCCCATTCTCGCCCTACTAATATGCACAAAGTTACAAAATGTAAAGAACGACTTCAAAAGTAAGATATCTTAGGGGGTGTTTGGTTCGGTAAATCTTTGGGATAACATTCTTTAGAATGATAATTCTTAATTTTTGGAGTTGTTTGATTCCACTAGGATGACCCTCATAAGTGAGCATCCTACTTCCCATGAATGACCATATTACAAAGGATGTGTTCCAAATCTGAGTTTATCTCAACATTTAAACTCAGATTTGAGCAACATTTTTACCACCTAGTATAAAAAGAGAAAGCGGAAAGACATTCTCTACGGAAGTCAATATCTCAACTCACGAGAAACATGTACTAGCCTTAAGGCAACCAAACGATTTTTTAGAAAGAAACATAATTCAGAAGAATGTCTATCAAAAGATTGACATTCATATCCGATACATACACCATTTGATTTACCGAACCAAACACCCCCTTAGACAATGGAAGAGATTCTAGGAGGGGAAGAGGTGGAGGGGGAGAGACATTTGATAAGCACCAAGCAATCTGAATGGATGATTACGCTTAAAAGGCTGGTTTGGATGACTGAAGAGAGGGCCATTCTAACAGCAAGTGCTTCACCCTCCGCAACTAGCATAAGCACAAAATGATCCAAAACAATAAATCTAACATGCTTCAAGGGATCAGGAACAATACGCCCAATACCCAAAGCTCTTGGGCGCTTCACTTGGTGTAGTAAAATGTTGGAATTTTTCTCACTTCCCTTCTTTCCTCCTTCCAAATCCCCAACTCTTTAAAAAAATCCCAAAATATCTACTCCAATCTCCATAAACAATCAAGAAGTGAAGCTTGTTTTCACTTGACAATTTTATGGCTCAATTTAAGTTTAATAAATCAAAAGAAAAGAAAAAATTCAATGTGTAAGCATTAGTGAAGCCGAACCCATTTAATTGGGATAAGGCAGATTTGTCATTGTAAACATTGGTGAAAAGGTCCATCATGCTTGGACTACAAATCCTTTCTATCGCACTAGCCTTATCAACCACATGGATTGAAAAAAACTCCAACCTCTTCCATTTACTCTCTTTCTTCTTTTCATGATAGAGAAAATCCATTAAAAAAAATATCTTCCATTCATATAGTACTATCACACATTGGTTTAAACCTAATATAGCCCAACAATAACAAACTTCTCCACTTTCTCGATTAACCCTATTTAAACTATTAAACTAACTCATTAGCCGACCTAGATAAAAATCACCAAATCTAACCCTTTGTACCAATTGAAAAAGCTGGCCCAAGTTTGGACACTCTTCAAAAAGAAAAAGAAAGAACAAAAGTAAAAGGGACTGAAAAAAAAACCTGACTAGGATAGAGGGAACTGGAATGTGGGTGCGTATATACTAAATTGGGAAGCCAATCAGAACCACTCGCGTGTCTACTTCGTGGATATGGCCTAATAATTGGGGTAATGATGTGCAGAGAGTCAAACTGATGGGACCATGGTATCTGAGAGAGAGAGAGAGAGAGAGAGAGAGAGAGAGAGGGGTATAGGGGGGCTGTGTTATATAATTTCAGGAAGGAAAAGTGTTTCTTAGGAAGCCATGTGAGACAAAGATGTTTTCACATGATAACTCACTCCTAAGTTTCCATTATAATTGCTCAGCTCAGCACCCCCAAGGCCCAAACCTAATATCTTTAGGAGATCAACATCTAAAAAACTCTTTCTTTATTCTCTTGGTGTCTGCAAGAAAATATAAATAAACCAAGTTGTAACTTAAAATAGATCTCAATCAAAGAATATATTGGAGAATGAAAAGCCCCTTTGATTCTGCCTGTCTTTTGACTCTCTCTCTCTCTCTCTCTCTCTCTCTCTCTCACCCCAACTTCACACGCAAATACTAAACCACAACATTCTTGGTGGGGTCTATGGCCTTTCACAAGCACTTTCCTAGTGAAGAAATAAGAGGGTTTCTAGTAAGAAAGGAGTTTTAGTGGTGGTGACTGGTGAATCAACTTTTGTGATTCCCAAAACATAAGGGACCTTTTAAGAAGGTATGTGTTTTTTTTCTTTTCTTTTAGTTTGAAATGACTATGTGATGCTTCTCTCTCTAAGGTGACAACAATTCATGTAGACTTGCAAAGCAAAGCAACCAACTCGTCCTTTTCCTATCTCTCTATCTGCATGGGAGAATAATATCATTCCCTGTTTCTTTTGCTTTTGCCTATAGGGTCTAAGTAAAGTAGTGCTACCCATATCAGGAGAAGTTGTATTAGACAAGACTCAGCCCCACCCCTCCTTTTGACTAAGAAAACAAAACCACTTTTCTTTCTAAATTATTCTTTTCACAAAGAACAATCACTTAGAATTGAAGCTCTCCTACTAGTCCAACCCCCACATGTGGGTAAAAACATCATTTGCAGTGAATGCAATTGTGCGGTGAACATCGAATGGTCAAGATGATCTCCTGACATATGGTTGGATGCTCTCAGTCATTTGATACTCATCACACGATCACATTCACTATAGAGAATAATCGCTCCACATGAGGGGGGAACAACCATCACACACAACCATTGTTTCAAGGTTTCGTAATGGTTGTATCGGCCGTATGGGGTTGGTATCGACTGAGACCAATCCCCTGTGCCCCCACCCATCTAGATTGGTTATCCGTATCTTTTTAGGGGTAAAATAATAAAAAATTAGTATTTTAAAAAAAATTAGGGACAAAATCGATCAATAACCACCAATCTGGATTGATATCGGATACCAATACTGATACCATCCCCTAAATCCATGCACACAACCTTCTACACTGCATCAAACCTCATAAGTTCAAACTTCAAACCACCTATTAAGCCTTGAAGTACTCTTAATTAATTACTTTAACTATAGCTAGATTTAGAAACCAAACAGTTAAAATGGCCAATCAGGGAAAACTTTGGAGCCCTTTAAAGCACAAAACTTGCCTGACTATGGAAGATGATCACAATTCAAAACCATGTAATCTGTCATTGTGCAACTTGTCATGTGATATGCGTGTGATGTTCCTTCCCTTCCAGCAACCCACAAGGATTTGCTTTCTGATGTGATTACGGTTCCATCAAGAAATAGTTTATTTTTGTTCTCTTAGATGTTACGGCTCTGCATAGAAAGCATTATGGTGGACACCACCAAGTGGTCCCATTTTTGGACTGCAGCTTAGCCCAGCCAAGATCCATGACCATGGTTGTTAAGTCTTACACATCAACCTCAAACAGTGTACACTAACACTTTTTTTTCTTAACATAAGAAGGGTGCTCCATGGTAGTGATCATAGCTTCAGGACAAGCTAAAACTTGAATCCACAATCAGCCGACTTGAGCGGTGATGAATTGAGAACATTTTCACCACTAGGCTATCAACCCCATTGTAATTCAATCAAGGGGAGGATATATATCTTACAAGGACAATTTAAGAAGGAATATATACCCTACATCAATAAGGGGTTGAAATATGATTTCATCCATACGAGATATAAACCCACATGGTCAGAATAGTAGAAAGAATGTCAATATAGGTCTCACTGCTTCTTATTTGAGAAGGGTACGTATTAGAAAATTTGTACAAGGGCAACGTGGTAATCTTCTTCCCTTCAACCCCCTCATCTATGGGCATGTATCTTACTATGCTTCGTTTGTCCCTAAATTTTTAACATTTTATTTTGCTAGTTGGTGGTATTCATTTGGACTAAAAATTGAAATGTAGGCAGGGGACATTGGGGTCTACGTTTATGAAAAATTGGATTTCATCTAATGTGCCCCAAAGCTAATATTTGGGCAATTCAGATAAGCTTATCTTAATGTATCATTGAGAAAATATTTATCCAATTTGTAATGGTGGATGTTTTAGTAATTTCCTTGATAACTTGGGTGTATTACTAATTAGAATAGCATTTATGCAATCCACATTTCCCAAGTCCGTGTCATATTATCAAATAAACTTTTGTGTGTGTGTGTGTGCAAGGGATCTATTAGGAGCCATACAAGGAACCCACAAAGTAGTTAAGGAAAATAACGAATAGAGTGGCCTAAATAGGGGTCGAAGAGCTTCACAATTGTTGGGGTGTAATTTCTTGTATTCCGTCGCAGTTTAATCTAGGGAATACTAGTGCAGGCCCCCCAATAGAACGGTGGTCTGACTTATTGGTAAGCGGACTGTGGAGTCAGGAGGCCCCCTATGTAGCGGGGGTATAGAAGGGCTCCACCTCCGACTCAAATTTTTTATATGTGGACAGTTTTATACTTTTCGATATTAGGGTTTTTTCGCTATATATTTGTAAAGAGATTTACTTTCTATTGATGACAATGCTAAAGATGGAAATGAGATCTTATTTTCTGTTTTGTTCAAGGCCAAAAGGGTTTCTTTGTATTCTATTCATTCTTTTTTAATAAAATCTTGCTGACCTTTAGCAAAAGATTTACTTTCTCTATAAACAATTCTGAGAAGTGTGAGGACGAGCGTTGTAACGCTATTCTCCATTGATAGTGAATCAGAATCTCATCTCACCGAGGACGTAGGCAATCTTACTGAACCTTATAACCTATGTGCATTATGTGTTCTTATTTTTTTCATTATCATCTACATCGCTTTTAGGGTTGCATTTCTACAACAATCTTCTTGAAAAGCAAGAAAGATACTAGCTAATAGTTCTACGACTGAGATGTCATTGAGGAGACTTAATACACTGACCAAGTGTTTGAAACACTTTATATGATCTTTAGACTATTTCATCCCGTATTGCTTATTGTTAATTATTCACACAAATATCCGTAGGAGAAATACACGCCAAGACCTTCATTTTATATAATTCCATAACATATTTCAAGAGAACAACAATATATTCTGAAAGATATCAAGAAATTAACAAATGAATATTAAATATTGGAATGGCCCGTAAATAATAGTCAAGGTTCTAATAATTCGAGAAATTTTAAACCTGGAATGGAGAAAATTAACTGTATTTGATCACAGAATCTTATTTAACATCACCATATATCTAAAACAAGGAAACTCAATATAAGAAATGAGATTAAAGGGTATATTTAGAGAGTGGTAACTAATTAAATCAACCAAACAAAAAGCATATAATTTAATTGATAAGACTTTTGGTTGCTAGATAGTCACATCACATATTATATTATCAAATCTATCAAGCTCCATTAATGAGAAGAAAAGAAAGAGAGAGAGAGAGAGAGAGAGAGTTCTTAGTCTTACAGACAGATTTAAAAGGATAATCAGAGAATCAGAAAGAGGAGGGCAGGGATGTCGGTAGAACCCGTGACTCAAGTGCATAATTTATTTGGTTTTCAAAGCTTTGATCACTTGAGGGCATGAACCTCGAGATATGATCAAAACCCAAGAAAATGAAAAAAAAAAAAATTATGGTTTTTAATTAAGTAATTAATTTTTTAATTACAAGGTCAAATACCTCGGTAAGTGAACTCTTTTGTCATTAAAAGAGGACAGTGAAAGATTCCAAACTTGAACACAATAATCGAGCTCTTAGCCTTTCTTACTCATCCCATTGATGTGTTCTTGTCCGATGACGAAGGACCTCGAAATTATCTATTTTAACAGATTAATTAAAGGGTAATTAATCTCTCTCTCTATATATATATATATGGGGAAGAGAAAGGAATTAATGGTATGAGACAGTCCAGAGAGACAGACATGTCCTTTAAGATAAATAATTTTCACTTTGTTTTTTTCTCTTCCGTGACCCTCTTTACTGTCAGCACAATAGCCGGCCCTTGATTCACAGTCACTCACTCACACACAACACACACAATTGTATCTAGACCATTAACCTCACCTCTCTTATTCAATTCCTTGACTTTCCTTTTGTATTGTGAGACCTTTCTATAAAACCCCATTAAATATGAAGCCCTAAACTTCTTGGAATCTTCAAATAAACACTTTTCCTCTTATTCTTTTTTCTTGCTTTCATGTTTTACCTTTTAGCCTCTATTAAGTAAAAAGGGCTAGATCATATGGGTTGGTACTGGGTTCTACGTAGGAGAGAGAGAGAGAGAGAGAGAGAGTATTAAAAGTAACTAAAATTACATAATCTTTCATAATGATAACGGTTTTCACTTTTACATTTACTGTCTCTGCCTCTTTACATGTAATTCAAAGGACTTAAGAATGTACGAGAATCATCACAGGTTGTGTTTGGTACCCACTCTAGGTCAATAATGTATTTTAAGAAATTATATTAAATATGACCTTAGTTTTTCATCCATGATCTTAAACATCTGGATCCGCTAGATATTTGTCATCTCACCTTCTCAATCTTTACATTTCATGGGTTCTCTAAAGATCTCAACCCTAAATCGTGGTAAAAAAACGAACTACGCAATTATATTTTGAAAGCATTGAAGTTATTAGCCAACATTTTGAAATTAAGGATGTGTTTGGTATGTCTGGAATGCACTATGGATATAGACTACATTCCAGGAATGCTTACCAAATGCAGCCTTAGTGACACTAATCACCCTCATACCTTGAAAGGAAAGAAGTTAAAATGAAAAGAATTCATGCAATTAGCACTTTCTATATGGTAGATTTTTTTTTTTTTTTTTTTTTTTCAGAAGAAGGAAGTGAGTATGTGAAGGGACGTGCTTAGCTCAACGGTAAAGGCACAAATATTATGACCTCACAATCAAGCAATTGAATTAGCCTTCCAAGTAAGATTGCATAATTTTCATCCTCCAACCCTTGTAAATGGAGGAGCCTCATGTACCATATATGCCTTTTTTTCTTCCTAATGAAAATAGATATGTGGTAGTTGTTGTATAGACTTGTGTCCAAAAAAATCTTTCAATATCAGAGGGAAGTTATCGGTTCTATCTGTCTACAGCAACAGCAGAGAAAAGCTCAAAGGGCAGAAGAAAATGATGTCCTTCTAAGGAGGATACGATATATTAAAGATATCTCAACAGTCTGAGCATCAATTTTTACTCCATAAAAAATTAATGAAATTTCACTCACATGCACGTCCTAAGAGAGAGATATAGTCATTCAACTCTCCAATGGTTTATCTACATGTGACAAACTAGTACACAAGTGGATCCAGCTACACTTGGGGACATAATTTCAAGGAGAGAGACTATACTTGGGACATATTTTCAAGGAAGGAGAGAGAGAGAGAGAGAGAGAGAGAGAGAGAGAGAGAGAGAGAGAGAGCCCAAGAAGGACCAGTAATCGAGAATGCAGTATTAAATGTGGATGAGGGGACAGATTGATGAGGACTTTTTTGGCAGCAATGAAAAGAAAGAGAGAGAGAGATGGAGAGAAATGATTTTGTAATCTATTGTTTTATGATTGAGGGAAGAAAGAGAGAAAGATATAAAAAAGGAAAAGAAAGAAGCTTTCTTAAAGCTTTTGCAGACACTTAAAAAAGAAAAGCTAGTTATGATGACCTTATGATGGGCATAATCTCCAGTACCAGTTGTATTGTTCTTTTGCCTTCTTTACCCGAGGCTCTGACCCACCTGGGCAGCGGTCAATACCTGTGGCCCCCACAGTGGAGTGAAGAGTGTGAGGGTGAAGCCATTGAGCTTTCACATCAGTAACCTCTCGAAGGTGGTGGTGTTGTGGTTGGAGTTGAGACTGTGAAACAGAGGAACTGAGGAGAGGGTCCTACGCTTTAAATGCCGGGCAGTCAGTGCGGGCAGCGACGATCGTGGAGGACAATGTCAGCTCTCTCTTCCAGTCTTCCTCTCCCATAGCACAGTGCTTTGAAAAAAGGCAAAGCAAAGCCACTGCTATTCTCTCTCTCTCTCTCTCTCTCTAAACTATGCTTTGAGTTTTACATATGTGAGGCTTGGATTTGGAATTTCTCATGATATTCTCGTCTTGTGAGATATTGGTTTCATGGTCAAATTTACGTTTTGCATTTGCTACTCACAAATATGATTTTTTTGTGGCAAATCATTAAGGATTCAATATGAAATAAGTTTTATCTTTTACATTACTATTATTATTATGGTACGAATCTTAGGAGAACTCAACTCTATAAATCAGGAGAGCTTAGAAAATAAGAAAATCCAAGATCATATTGACACATCAAATCTTTTCCAAAATTGATGTGGGATCAACTCATCAATCCTCCTTATAATTAATAGAGGGATCATAACACATGTAGAAATTAACATTGATTAATCGAATGGTGATGATTACACGATATGTAGACCTTCCATCCAAATCTATGGATTACATGAGTTGGGATAGGAATTTCTTCAATGGAACTTTTCAAATGGTAGGTTGCCTTTAGTGGACATTAACTTTGATTAATCAAATTTGATTATTTGGTAGAAAATCCATATTCTTTCTTTCCAATTATTTTTGCAAATGTATTATTGAGGATATAGATATACGAAATTTGTAACAGGTTTTTTTTGTCCAGTTAAGAGAGAGAGAGGGTGGCAAGGCGGTGCCTATGGAACAACGTGAAGACAATAGAGCCGAACCCATGACCTCCTAAGAGCTTACACTCTATCAATAAAACACCAATCAACTGAACAAACAATTATCTTCAAGGCATACAAGTTGATAATTCTTATTTTTTCTTTAGCGTTTGAATCCCTTTGTCAACAATAATGCTATATGTGGTAGAAAAAGAAACCAAGGCAGATGGGTTCATTTAGAGGGATAAATTATTTAATTGGTTACTAAGCCAAATTGCCATTAATGCCTTTGAATCATTATGTTGACAAGACACCTTTAATTTGGATGCACCAATAGGCCACGCAACTTGCAAAATGGACCGTCTTAAAAGCCTAATTAGTTGTTTGATTTTGAATCACCACTAAAATTAAAAACAACATTCTACTTAATAATTTATTGCTTAACATAGGGGATTCCTGACCTTTGCTGTTAGGTGATATTGCTAATCCTTCATCAGATATCTTTAATCCTATCAATTCAATTAAGTATTATTGGACCATTATATAGATATCAATTTGTTTATGTGGAAAATGATATGAAACAATTCCCATTTTATTGGAGAAACATAATTTTCCAAAAATATAGAATAGATTATAACTTCATTCTTTTGTTGTTTGGAAAAAGAAAAAAAAAATTCTTTTAATATGGTTAAAACATAGGCATATTATTGAAGATTTTTTTTTTTTTTTT
>NC_056570.1:20803876-20832497 GCF_013358625.1 Macadamia integrifolia
TTTTTTTTTTTTACGAGGGGTTAGAAATCAAATTTATTGATTTGGATGGCATGAGGAGCACAAGACAACATGATTACAAAGATCAAGCAGTCAAGAAGTGGATAACGACTAATACGTCTAATATGTCAAGAACATAACCTTCCTTGCTAGAGAGTTAGCGACATTGTCCGCATAACTGGAAATACACTGGAAAGAGCAAGGCCTTGAAGGATTCTACTACATAGCACATGTCCATTCTATTAATGTCTATATAAAATTGTAAATAATCAAATTATTTTCATAATGGGCTTAAGCCCAACTTGTTTCATGTGTGGTCAACTTGTCTATCTTCTTGTAAGGAATATCCGGTTCCAAGACCCCATAGGGGGCCTTCTTTGACTAAACAAATTATTTTGATTATTATACCTTAACTATCTCTAACCCTTATTACTTTTATTAGATTAAGCTGTCCAAGACCTGCACATTTAGAGAGAGAGAGAGAGGGGTCATGGGTATGTTTAGAGGTGAGAGAACATAAATTCTGTGGTGAATTTCCCTGTAATAATGTGGATGAACAATCATCCAATGAGGTTGGAAAATGGGTTCAGACTGCAAGTTCCATTGGCTGATTTGTCTTGTGTAAGACCTTGTGTCACTCTTACTCATCTTAAGCCAAACTCTTAAGGGTGATTGGCTTTCACCAGTGACAACTCCATTCCCCTTCACCAACCCTTTTTAAGCTTTCAACCTAAAGCCAGACAAGGGTCTCCCTTTGAGGACCACACAAATAGCATATTAAAAAAGTCGAGAAAGCTGGTCCAATGCCAAACAAGCCCCATAATACCACACATAGCTGTAAAAATCAATTCTCTAGGTAAGCTGTCAACAAGGGTTAGATTTAAATTCTTCTCTTAAAGCATTTTTAGTAATCAATGATAGTAATTATTGAAATGATGGATACCATCTCTTTCCTTCTTAAATATTAATCACTTAGGGTTTAATCAATTTTGTGATAATCACAATTCACCAAATTAAAGGACACGTGTCAATGTTCTTTTCCTTGAGTTTCCTACGTATGGGGAGGTCAAAGTCATCATCAAATTACAAATGTATAGAGACAGATCAAGTGCCTACATGTGAACCTCAAAAGACAAGTCCCTTTCTATTACTAATCAGTATTAAATCCTAATTAATTTCCTTGGGTTTGATCACTTGTCTCCTGAAAGAAGACCATCACTGAGGGGTCCCATCCTTTCACTTGTATTTTTTATGAATAAACTGTTACATTGACAGGAGAGAAAAAAAAAATGAAGGGAAGGGAAAGAGATGATAATAAAGTTATGGTGGACCAATGTAGAAAGTATTTGTACATGCATGCCCCTGCACATGGATGACAAGCACAAATCGAGAAATGGTGCAAATTTTTTCTTGGAGTGTGCTTTTGCACGGTCTATTTGGATTATCCTTTTTTTTTGTTTTGCAGTGTCTTCTCTTCTTCTTGGTTCATTAAATGGCAAGATGATTATGGGAGAAAAAGATTGCAAGAAATCATGTACTTAAGGATGCATGGTGTTTAAGATTAGTCCTTGACCTATATTTTATTTGGATGGAATGCAATGCAAGGTGGTTCAATGGTAGTACCAGGTGATATGGAATTGTTTTCAAGATGATATTAAGTTCTCTAGAAGATGGAATTCCCTTTTCTCAAGGGGAAGTCGATCTTAGTTGTTGATTTTTCTTGTTCAATAAGGCTGGATGTTCCCATTTCCCCTAGGAATACCCCAGTGGTGATGGAAGTTTTTTAGGTTTTTCCAATTTCTTCGGATGGTTGCTTGCTTGGTAACCTAGGTCAAGAGGGCAGGAGGGATCATTAGGGATTCCAAAGCTAGGGTAATCTCTGCTTTTAGAAATTTTTTTGGCCATGGAATGAATTATGAAGTTGAGTTCATGGCGTTAGTGAATGGCATAGTGGCTGCAAAATATCCAGGTATTCAGTTTCTCCGGATTGAATGCGATTCTACAATAGTTTCAATGGCAGTGAATGGTGATTCTATCATTGGTGTGTTCGACCATATTGGAATTATGTCAATGTATGTCTTTCTTCCATTAGGTGGAAATGTTTGCATTGCTATAGAGAAGCTAAATCCAATTGTGGATTATCTCCCAAAAGTGGCTGCAAAAATTGCATCTTCATTGTCGAGTCTGATTTTTCCCCCTAAAATTCAGAATGAGATCTTGATAGATGAGCAAGGTAGACTGACATACCATATCTCGGGTTGATTATTGGTGTCAAGTGAGAGGGACCCGTACTAATGGCAATGTTGAAAGTGGGGTTTTTCCCTTTCTTTTCTATATCTTTATTTGAATTGGTTGTCCTTTGTAATCTCTTGTGGATTCTTATTCTTGTTTTTCCCCTTTTCTCCTTCTTAATACAAATTGACTTTTTAGCGAAAAATGTAGATTGTATTTGTAGTTAGCCATCAAGGGTAAAGTGGATTTCGATCTTTTGATACTTAGACGTAAAGCAATGGAATAGATGGATACCCATATTCAGTAAGCATAGCTATCTGTTCAAGGATGTTCTCAAAAAGATGAAACACATGAATTCACACCTTATTGAGGTAAGTTTTCATACGAAAGTCCCAACATAATTAGGTAGCTGTGTATGAGATTCTTCGTAAAGTTTTCTCTCAGAAAGTTCAAACTGGTAGTTGGAGGGACTCCCAAGTATATAAGAGGGTTTAGGCTAATGAGTAACCAATGTGAGACTAAACTCCCAATGGGTTTTCATCATATCCACATGTCCGCAGTACATATACTGTCACATGTTTGGAGGAGTATTGGAAAGTTAATCCCACATCAGTTACTAGTTAGCCTATTTTATACTTGAGATTCCCTCCACCTCTTAATTCGAAGTTATAGATTGAAAACTTTACTCTCTCTCTCTCTCTCTCTCTCTCTCTCTCTCTCTCTCATTTGATTGCATTAAAGCATCTCTCTCTCATTTGATTGCATTTATACATGCATAAAGCATTGTAAAGATATGGGCCAGAAGGGGCCCCAGAAAGGAAAGCCCAATCCTTAAAAGCAAAAGACACCCACTAAGATACTATAAAGGCATATCTATCTTGGAAAATGGAAATTATAGGAAGCTCTCAGTGCGCACTTCAATCCAAACTAAATTAAAATCAATGGCAACATCAGTGATGGGACCAGATGATCTTTACTTTCTTTGGATTCGATTGAATTTAAATAATGCAAGCACTATTGATTGATTGCATGGACACCCCCCCCCCAATGGTCTTGGCCTGCCTGATTGGGATATGGGCTTGGCCCATGGAGGAGGGCCCATCTTGCTGAACTGACCTGATTTTTGGGCTAATCCCACATGCCTAAAGGATTGGGCTTTTATTGAACCCTTTGAACAACCAAATGCAGTCCTGACTGCCGTGGTAAATTTTGGTACATGTTCAGAGCTCTCTTGAAGGTAACATAAGCAAGGGAATATAAATCAATGAAGTGGTGCGCTAGTTTAGCCCATAACTGCAGTGGCCATACTGGCCCAATAGGGCCAGCCCATCTGTAAAGTAATTACAGCTTCGAGTTAAAAGACTGATCTGACCAAACTGAACCAACCGAATCGAAAATGAAAAACCAATAAAAACCGCCAAGTGTCCGTAAACTGACCAGACTGATGAAAACCAACCTAATGGATCGAAAATGAAAAACCGATGAAAAGAAATATTTCTTATTATACATGCAAAACTGAGACCAAACTGATAAGGAACCCTTGAAACAGACTTAACCGTCTGTTGCGGTTTTGATTTTATAGACCAGACGAACCAACCATTTGACACCTTATCATGTGGTTCGAATTCGATGGGTGCAGACCTAGAGATCAATTAGTCTAGGTCTTGGTTTGGTACAAAATCCTGTCCAAAGTCCTAAAAGTGTTCACCCTAGCTTGGACCATAATGGGTGAACAACCCAACCCTTGGAACATACTACAGTTTCATGTGGCAAAAAGCCGACATCGAGGTGCCAAACCTTCCCGTCAATGTGAACTCTTGGGAAAAATCACTCTTTAAGCCAAACTCTTTATGACTGAACCTGTTAATATCAATTAAACACGTTTATACATGCACAAAATATACACAAACAATCCATTGCAAAGTTATGAGAATAACCGAAGCATAAAATTGGAAATTTTCATTAAATCAAAATTTTCATATTTTCCATTGAATAAAAATATTTTTGGTTTTTTTTTTGGATGAAACAAAACAATCATATAACTAAGATGTGTAAGCCATCCTTCCTCTGTTGGTATATGAGTTGGGTTTTGGTTTTACTTATCTTAATTCCTAATTTTGTTTAGTAAAATCTTAGCATGTTGGGTTCGGGGTAAGGCAGGTTCTATCCCTCCACACCCCCCCCCCCAACCCCCCCCCCCAAATTATATTTTTTATTTATCTTCTATCAATAAATTTTATGGTCCAGTTAGGGATACCCAAATAAGTTCCTAGTTAAAAAATAATAATAAAATAAAATATTTTATAACCAAGATGTGAAGTGTGTTTATGTGCGAGGCATTTTTGAGGTGCAACTAAGATTTGAAGTGCTCAAGATATGCTAGTTGTAAGGGAAATTTAAAAGGAAGGGAATAACATTTTATAACTTAAACGAAACTTTTATAATATCACATGAGATAATGATTACAAAAATTTTTTTTTCTCAAGTTTGAAAATTTTCACTTCCCTTTCCTTTAATAACCCTTACAACCAAACAAAGCCTCAGTGTTTTTAGTCTAGCTAATATGAGTTTAATGTCCTTTGGGCAGAGGACTGACTTCAGGCCTAAGCCTAGTCCAAACAATAGTGTAAAGAGTGGACTGGACCTAGATCATCTCATCCCATGCATGGCCCAACCTATTTTCACTAATAAAGGGCATACCCAATGCGAAGCTCCTACATGTACAAGGTCTGAGTGACAAGAACTACGCAGCCTTACCTCGAGAATATCGAGAAGCTGTTTCTACCGTTTGACCATTAGGTCTCAACATTTGTATCTTATCATTAAGCGCAACCCTTTGCCTATTTTCACTAATATAAACTTAATTTCCAATTTTGCCTCTTGATAATTCTTTTGCATTTATCATTAGTTTAATGCTTGGTGTTTTTAGCAATGTGAGTTTCAACCATCGCACGAAGCCACACACCCTTACCTGTTCTAAACCATGTATCACTATTCACAAATAAGTAGAGGTGGGCTTTGGATGCATGGAATGGGCTGGAAGGGTGGCCCAAGACCAGCCCAAGGTACAAGAATTTAACCCAGCCGACCTTAGGTTTGGGATTGTTCAACCCAAGCTCAACCCAATCAAAATTATTTAAGCCAACACTGAAGGCTCAGATTTTCTCAAATTGGGCTAATCTTAGGCCGGTTTCTAAGAAAATTAAGAAAAGAAAAAAAATATATTTTCTTGGTATAAAAATTTCTCTTTGTGATTGGTATGTCTTCATCCAAGAGAAGATTCAGTTATTTAATTTCAAAATTTTCCTTGGAAATTGTGAAGTTTTCTTTTGCTTCAAAAAATAAAATCTTGCCAAAAACACAAAAAGATGAGAAAATATAAAAAAAAAAAAAAAAAAAAAAAAATCTTTTTTTTTTTTCTTCTCTTCTCTTCTAATGGTAACCAAACATACATATTTTTTTTTATTTTCCTGTCATTTCATTTCTTATCTTCTCCTCTTTTCTTTTCCTTTCTTTTCTAGATTCTTTTTTCTTTTCTTTTCTTCTCTTGGCTACCAAACATAGCCTAAGGCTATGATTGGTTGCAAAGAATTTAAAGGTAGGAGAAGTGAAATTTTTGAACTTAAAAAAAAAAAATTGTAATTATTATCCTATGTGATTCCATGGGTTGTATAAGTTACTTTATTTTATTACTATTTTTAGTAATATACATTTTACACATAGCTTTTATTTTACATTTTATAGCAAAGGGTTTTAGATGAAATGTAAAGCGAAATTTAATGATCAAATATGGAATGATTTGGAGTTAGTGATATAGTCATATAGGGTAATAATGATAATAATTTCTTTTTTAAATATGAAAACTTCACTTCCATTCCCTTTAATTCTCTTTGCAACCAAACAGAACCTTAAGACATAAATGCTCTGATCACAATTTCTTGATAATTATGTCATTGGAGAGAGAATACAGCTCTAATTATTTATGGCTCATAGAAGACATTTATTTTATTTTTTTAAATCTACAATTTGGAAATATAGTTGAGTCTAATGCAAAATTTGACATGTGGACCAAAGGAGATGCTCTATAGGTATTCTGCCAAGTCTTGGCAACAATTCTGTTTTGCCAATTTATTGCCAAAAGAAAAATAATCTGATCTTTTTCTGGACATGCTCATTAATTGGGGTTCAAAAAATTTGGATAGATAGATCTTTATGCCTTCACTTATTCATTTTCATCTCAAATGAAGTTTGTCAAGTGATAAAATAAAGCATTGAAAATTAACGATCGCTAAAAATGTGTGTGAACCATTAAAATATTCCTCTACTAGTGAAGATAAATGATTGAATTTAGTTCTTAAATTTTACATATTGATAATCTTGATCAGTACCAGATCACTTTTCCACAAGGCAAAGTAAGTCATGCCCATACGAAAAAATTCTATAGATGTGCCCGTCAAACTCCTGTTTATCATCATCATGCGTAACTCTAGTTGACAAAATGAGATGTCTACCCACATGAAATCTATCAACGACCAAATTTGGTTGCATTTTGCTACGAGGTTGTCATCATTAAATAAAAAACAAGAAAGTGAAATCTTAAATTGACACCCCTAGAATTTTGCTAACGACAGGTATCCAGGCTGAATTAGTCCCGCGGGCCCATACTGACCCCACAATCGCATGGACCGGGTCATACCGAGGTTGAATAAGAATTATTCAACTTTTCACTGAAAGCAGTGAAGAGCACTAAACACCCTTGTGTGAGTGGCTCAAAGTATGCCCAGTGAGTGTCGAACTTAGGTCACCCCTAGAATAATCTTACATCAGTTTCAAGCTCCATAACCATGACTTTAAAGTTCATAATTAGATGGTCCGACCTCTATATCACTATCTAATCAGATCCCATTTGGCACTAGTCTGGGACAATCTTTAAACCTTGACCCTTGATACTTTAGCTATTAATTTAACTAAGAAAACCATCTCCAACCATCAAGTCGTTGTAGTATAGTGGTAAGTATTCCCGCCTGTCACGCGGGTGACCCGGGTTCGATCCCCGGCAACGGCGTTAGAATTTTTTTTCCTTTTCTGTTGTTGGCTTTTTAGCATTTACTTCCCTCAGACTATGTTTGGCTGCCGACAATAATTTACTTACCTTTATGTTTGATTGCCGAGAAAATGAAAGAAAAAATTACATCGAATATATAGATTAGGGGTGTCAATCGGTCGGGCTTAGTCGGGCCAGGCAGGCCTATGTCATCAAATTATGACCTATCTATTTAAGGAATGAGTCGATCTCAATCGGTGTCATGTCAGGCTTGATCGGGTTCTGACCTTTAATTGGGCTTCTACTAATCAAGCTATAATCGGGCCTTAAACAGGGTAATGTATCAATAAAGGCTTAACCGGGCCTTAAATGGTCTTTACTTTTCTTAGATTTAAGAAATTTTAATGTATTTTGTTAAATCATCAACAATTTTGAAAAGATATTACACTTAATTACAGACAATAATTGATAAAAATATCAATATATACCCTACTCTATCAAAAATAAATAAAAAATCAAAATACCTATATAAACGATCGTGCTAATCAGTTTGGATCGGGCTTGTAAATGGGCCAAGCTGATCGGGAGGTATATCGAGCTTACCCATTTCACCGTATACTATCTATTTATAGGACCAACTTAGGCCTTATATGTTTATTAATCGAACCGATCCAAGTTGAACCATAAAAATGTCAGGCTCGATCAGACCTATTGGCGCCTGCTCAGAATTGACACCAATGTATATGGGGGAACGGAACATTCGGAAGTAAAAAACCAAAATTCCACAAAATATTCCACGTAATATCCGTTTTTAAGGATAAACAAACAAAAACCAAACATTATTGATGAACCTAGAGATCTCTCCATTTAATACTGGCCACGTGTCATACCGAACATGAGAACCGCCCAATGACGCCGTCGACCGCTTATCCCGGTGGAAAAGTAATGAGCGTGAAACATGGTAGAGCTTGTGGTAAAACCGGTTAGACTAAATTCAGGTTAAAATCACACAAACCAAGAAAAAAAAAAATACCTCCCAAGTCCCCAACCGAAACTATAAAAACCATGAGCAAGATATCTGTTTTACGTTGGTGAAGAAGGTGGTGAAGAAGGCTCTGGATTTCCTATCCTAGTTGCTTTCTTCTTCTTATTTTGAATCCTTCTTTGAGGTTTCTTTGTTGGGTGTTGGGTTCCTTTCATTTAATCTCCTCACAAGACAGAGCCATGGGTAGTGCAAGTCTCTGCAACAAAACCATGGCTCTGTTGTACCTGACCACTTTGAGCCTCTGTTTGGTTTCCACTGTTGCAGAGCTTCAGAGATTACAACAACTTGCTAATGGAGATGGGTCTGCTAGCTTCTTGGTTGTTGGTGATTGGGGT
Organism: Macadamia integrifolia; assembly: GCF_013358625.1. Classification (NCBI taxonomy): domain Eukaryota; kingdom Viridiplantae; phylum Streptophyta; class Magnoliopsida; order Proteales; family Proteaceae; genus Macadamia; species Macadamia integrifolia. Next base: position 20,812,530 of record NC_056570.1, read on the forward strand.
AGAAAAGGAGCTTATAACCAATCTCATGTTGCTCATCAGGTACCTAATAGTTCACAACTCTCTTCAGCTTCAATTTATCCAAATTAAAATGGTAGTTACTAATTTAAATTGTTTGTGTAGATGGGAAGGATTGGGGAAAAGCTAAATGTGAACTTTGTAGTCTCGACCGGCGATAATTTCTACGATAATGGCCTGATCGGCGTCGATGATCCGGCATTTGAGGAGTCATTCACCAAAATCTATACTGCTAAGAGCTTACAGAAGCCGTGGTACAGTGGTAAGTAGGGCTGAAAGTTGGCCCTGATAACCCAAACCCACTCTGAGCCCGAACAGGGTTTGGGCCAAGTTTTTTTACCCTGAATGCGGGATAGGGTTGAAAAATCCCAACCCTGGGTCAGGGTTGGGTTGGGTTAGGGTTGAGGCCTTAACCCGGCCCAACCTGACCCAACCCAGTTCGAAATTTAACCTTCTATTTTTATAATAGAAATTAGGGCTCCAATAGGTATTTTATTTTTCTATAATTTTTTAATATATGAGACATGAATGGAAAAAACATGTCGATCAAGATTAATCCAACCATTATAGAAGCCAAGGTCAATCCAATCCGGGTTGGGTTGGTATGAACCCGACAGGATTGGGTTAGGGTTTTAAGAAACCCGGCCCAACCCGGCCTTGTTTCACCCCTAGTGATAAGTATTTTAGAAAAGAAAATACAATAATCCATTAGATGGCCAAAGCGGGTTTGTTTGTTGGTGGTTCAACCATGTGGGTCAATAACCCGGTTTCTTGATTGTTGAAATTGCAGTTTTGGGTAACCATGATTACAGAGGAGATGTAAAAGCACAAATAAGCCCTGTGCTTAGGAAGATTGATAGTAGATGGGTTTGCTTGAGGTCCTTCCTTGTTAATGCTGGTAAAGAAACTCTCCCAACCTATGCTTTTCTATTCCAATTTTAACTCATCAAAATTGAATTTAACTAATGAACTGTTTGATTTCATCTTCTGTTCTGTTCTGCAGAAGTTGCAGAATTGTTCTTCATCGACACGAATCCTTTCGTCGATATGTACTTCACTGATCCGAAAGAACATACATATGATTGGAGAGGAGTGCTTCCTAGCAGAGAGAATCACATTGCTAATGCTCTTAAGGTAACTAATTGATGCAGTGGTTAGGAATGAGAGAGGTTTTAGGCTATGTTTGGTAACGTTCTAGGAAAACATTTCTGGAGTTTCTTCGTTCTATGGAAACGAAAAAAAAGAACAAGGTGTTTGGTACATTTATGGTGTGTTTCGTTATTTTGGAAGAAAAAGTGAAAAAGAAAAAATACTAGAAAAGAGAATTGATGAAACGACAAAAGGTAGTTCCGTCGTTCTAGTTTCATTAAAAAAAAAAAATGGCATTTTGACACAGAACCTGAAATATCCGTTTTTTACACGAAACGTCGTTTCTGGAACAGAAACGTTACCAAACGCAGCCTTAGTCCCACATGTGCTTAAGGGTGTCAACTAGTCGGTTTGGGTTGAGTTGGTTTGGGTGTGGGAATAGTGAAACCAAAACTAATCCAATATAGAAAGTTCAGTTTGATATTGGGTTCTATCGATTTGTTATCGGTTCAATTTCATTTTTTCCCTAGTTTAGGTTTTTTTTTTTTATCATAGATATTAATTTATACAAAAATATGAAAAAAAAAAGTGATTTTTTTTTTTTTTTGAGTTTCAGGCTGATATCAATTTTGAGCCAGTTCCGATTCGATGTCAAGTTTGTTAGGTTTCAGGGTCATAATACCTAAAACTGAAATCAACCCAAATAAGACCTTAGTTCGATTTAGTCTTAATTTTGATACTCCTAATTAGGCTTATGAACTTGGGAATGGCCTCTTCGGTTTAAAGCTCAGGGTTTTGTGTTGGACATCACTACCATTGTTAGTTTTTGTTAACAGGAATTGGATTTGGCATTGATGGAGTCACCGGCGAAGTGGAAGATCGTCATTGGTCATCACGCCATCAGAAGTGTCGGACATCATGGAGACACAGAGGAACTTGTAAACCAACTTCTTCCAATCCTCAAGGTAATTATTTAACAAACCATTAATTAAGAACAAAATTTTCATTAAAACATCTTTGATCTCTTACTAATGTTATTGTTATGATCATTTAGGCTAATAATGTGGATCTCTACATAAATGGGCATGATCATTGCTTGGAACACATCAGTAGTAATGACAGGTAAACTTGAAAACCCTTAATGATCTAATGGTATTAGATCATGTAAAGTTTACTAATGGAGTTGGGATTTTAATGCAGTCCAATACAGTACTTGACTAGTGGGGCAGGTTCTAAGGCATGGAGAGGTGATGTTAAAGAATTGAACAGGGATGGAGTGAAATTCTTCTATGATGGGCAAGGGTTCATGTCTGTGGAATTGACTCAAACAGATGCTAATTTTGTGTTCTACGATGTTTCTGGCGAGGTTCTGCACAGATTTAATTTGTTGAAACCGCTTTATGCTGACATGTAGAGTATTTAGTGACCCAAAAGTGGAGCCCTCCAATGGACCAATAGTGGTCCATGTTTTGTTTTTTTTAACCATAGTGGTCCCTGTACTGAGCTCTTTAATATTGTTTAAGGCATTAATGGTGCCAATCAACATAAAAAAAAAAAAAAGAAAAAGAAAAAAGAGCTAGTTTCATTCCATTTCATCCCTCTCTTTCTCTTGCAAAAGAAAAATGAAAGAACTCACACGGGGTATTTAATGTTCTTCACAACTTTCAATGAAAGTTGAATAGTTTTCATTCAACTCTGATATGACCCGGTCCATACGGATGTAAGGTCAGTATGGGTCCATGGGACTAGTCAAAAACTACTACGAATATTGCACATTTTATTTTTTTATGCACATTTTGATCGAAATAGTAAACACCATTGCCAGTATGAACTACAGCACCACAAGAACTAAAACACACCGATTATCAAGGTTAAGCTTCAAATATTCAATCACCAAGAGATTAAAACAATCAAACTATATTGTATTCGTCCATCTGAAATCCCTTATAGCATATGACATTATCTCTAGCCTAATGCCCATCCAAGGTTCCAGTCCTCCAATTTTCTCTCTGTAATCAGTGCATATAAGAGGTTCTGCATAGATGCCATTAGAGACACAAGAAATGCTCTTGAAAATTCACACGGATAACTTTGATACACAACATCCTACAAAGGAAAAATCAAGTCAAAAGTGGAAAAATTATATTCAATGGTTAATAGAAGATATTATATATCTCAATGACTTATCTGGCCAACATCCTACATGTGAAGATTTTACATGTAACCTCTGAGAACTTGGTTACAAAAACATGTCTCAATGATTGACTAAAATACATATGAGAAACAACTACCAACAGACATCAAGGAGGCACATACGTAATGAATTAATTCTAATGTAGATGTAGATACGGATGACTCATACCCAAGCTACTTAAGGCCCGTTTGATAACGTTTCTGCCGTTTCTGTTTCAAGAAACGACAGAAACATAAATTTCCGTTTCTAGAAACAGAAACGGAATTGAAGGTGTTTGATAAGTCATGTTTTTAGAAGTCGATAGTAACCAATGAAAGAATGGCCACAAGTTGTTTCTAGAAACGGCGAAATAAGTTTCGCCTAAGTCGTTTCTTGAACCATAAATAAGTAAAAATTTTTATTTCTATTTCTGAAAATAAGTGAAACGGAACAGTTTTATCAAATGCTTTTTACTCTGGAAACAGAAACGGCAGAAACGCGTTTCTTGAAATGTTATCAAACGGGCCCTTAGTAATGCCAAATTTTGTTGGTCGGAGGTCAGCACAATAGCCCTCATATTCACATTGCATTAATCACCAATCTTTCTTTATTTGGTAAAACCTGAAACTTTAACCTCTCAATCCTTTAATTTGTCAACTCCATCAAATTAGAACATTAGACCAAAAGCTCTGACCATGAATGAGGGTTGATAATCTGGGATGATTTCAGAGTCCGTCAATGCTCCCATATTTTTTATACATCTAAAAGTAACTGATGGCTGAGTGGAAGAACTTGGTTGTGATAAGGACTTCGACTTTGACTTCCTAAGACTAATTTTCTTTTCACAAGTATCTGAAACAAACATTGGATCCATTTTGTATTAATGATGTGGCAATAAAAAACATACAAGAATAATACTGTGCAAATAAAGAATGACATATCCCAAATAATTCATTTTTTCTTCTTTATGTAGAGAAAGAGATGATAGTTCAAATTTTATAGTGCAAACAACCGATTTTTTCGTAATGCTTCAGTTTTAAAGTTGGAATCGGAGTCTTTTGATTTTCTTTTTATTTATACCATGTAACTCATCGTTGGGAAAAAAAAAAAAAGAGGTTTGGAAGAGAGTTTCTTGGGTTTGCTCACCATGAGTGTGGTATGATTGTGGCTGCGAGATTCTCTCTGTTCTCCGTCTTCCTTGTCCATCTTATCCTCCCATTGGGTACATCTCTCCTGTTAATTACCAGATTTAGTCCTTTTTCTTTATTCTTTCTCCTTTCTATTTCTCTTCTCTATATTGATATTACCAGTTTGAGAGAGTTCATTGGAACTCATCTTTTATTGCTGAGATCGACCCCAATTTCCAGGGGATAAATCTCACTCTTAGGGTGATTCAAGCCATAGATCCCTACCCCGAAAATAGCTACCTGGTGTGAGAGACAACCTTGGCTTAGGCATAATTTCACTCCATAAAATGGTGTATACTCTGACTAATAAACAAACTCACAAATAGAAAATACAAAACCTACCATAAATACAAAGCGACGATATATGTTGTAGCTAAAATAAGGTTTTCAAGGATTGTTACAAATGTGATGGATGTCAGAAAAAAATTAAGTTTGAAACACGTGTGTGTGTGTGTGTGTGTGAGAGAGAGAGAGGCCAAAAAAAAAAAATCTTGAAAAATAACCATCCAAGTTGAATTTTATCTTTCATTCTTGCAAATAAAAACATTTAAAAGAAGTGATTAATTGTTTGATATAAATTATTAGTTCTGAATAAAATAAAAATGTTATTGAATAAGAACGTTAATTCATTTTTTGCATTGATTGAATTCAAGAAAAAATAAAAGGAATCTTGAAAGATAACCATCCAAGTTGAATTTTATCTTTCATTCTTGCAAATAAAAACATTCAAAAGAAGTGATTAATTGTTTGATATAAATTATTAGTTCTAAATAAAATAGAAATGTTATTGAACAAGAACATTAATTCATTTTTCGCATTGATTGAATTCAAGAAAAAATAAAAAGAATCTTGGAAGATAACCATCCAAGTTGAATTTTTTCTTTCATTTTTACAAATAAAGACATTCAAAAGAAGTGATTAATTGTTTGATATAAATTATTAGTTTTGAATAAAATAGAAATGTTATTGAACAAGAACATTAATTCATTTTTCGCATTGATTGAACTCAAGAAAAAAAAAAATCTTGGAACATAACCATCCAAGTTGAATTTTTTCTTTCATTTTTGCAAATAAAAACATTTAAAAGAAGTGATTAATTGTTTGATATAAATTATTAATTTTAAATAAAATAGAAATGTTATTGAACAAGAACGTTAATTCATTTTTTGCATTGATTGCATGAAAGAAAAAACACTTAATATAAGAATGAGCTAAGGAATTGATAGCATACCTCCCAAAGAAAAAAAAACGACTAAAATCAAGAAAATATTTGTAAAATAGATTTGTAGAAGACCAATATTTGCATATGCATTCCATTAGATTTGATTATTTTGATAAACATGTTAAACACCACAAATATAGATTGAAGTAGCACTATCACAAGTGTCAAAGCATTATTTCTGATGTCACAAGTCATTATAAGTCCTATTTTCATTGGTGATGAATAAGTAAGAAGACAAAATGTAATACACTTAATAGTCATCAAGAATAGATGAGACATTAAATGCATTTAACAACTTGTTTCTGCTTCTTCTTCTCCTTTTACTACTCTATCTCATTGTCTTTCTTCATTTTCTCCTTCTCCTTCTCCTTAGTATGAATTACAAGCAATGTTGCTTACAGTAATGTCATTATAAGCTACAAGCAGTGTGGATAATATGATTTTTTTTCAATCACTTACTTGCTTCAACAAAAGAAAAATAAAGTTCACAATGCATATGAGAAACAACTACCAATAGACATCAAAGTGACACATATGTAATGAATTAATGTTGTTATGGATTTGCATGCAGATGACTCATACTCAAGTTGCTTAATTACTAACGTCAAATTTTATTGGTACATTAAGCCTTACAAAAAAATTTAAGTTTGAAACATGTGTGTGTTAGAGAGAGAGAGAGAGAATTTCCTTGAGAGGCCACAGAAAAATTCTTGAAAAATGATTAATTAAATTTTATCTTTCAATTCTGCGAGCAAAAACATTGAGAATGAGTGATTAATAAATCGATATAAAATATTAGTTTTGAATAAAATAAAAATGATATTGAACAAGAACGTTAATTCATTCTTTATATTGATTTCTTAAAAAATAATAATAATAATAATAATAATATATGAATGAACTAAAGAATTAGAAACGTACCTCCCAAAGAAGAAAGCAACTAAGGCCAAGAAATTAGTTCTAAACATGGATCCGTAGAAGACCAATATTTTCTATGGATTCCATTATATATGACCATCTTGATAAACATGTAAAACACTGTAAATATAAATTAAAATAATACCATCACAAGTGCGGGAGCTTTGATTTTGAAGTAACAAGACATCATGGGTGTCACATTATTCCATAGGTGATGCATAAATAGGAAAACAAAGTGTGGAACACTCACCAATCACCAAGAATAGATGAAACCCTAAAATTCATTCAATAGCTTACTTCTAGAACGTTGTTGTTCAAAACAGAGTCCATTTTTTATTGATCGGGGCAACAAAAAAAAAAAATGTTGTAGATAAATTGGATATACGTCTATTCAAAGTTGAAGTGAAACTTGACAAATTATGCAAATTAATTCAGATGACAATCAGTTGAAAAATATGAACCCTCCATTACCTTAAAGTTCAGACAAAGGAATATCCATTTCAGAGGGTAAAGATGTGGGAATCTGGAGGTAAATGATTAATAGTGGGACATGCCCCAAGATTTTTGGCAAACCAAGGCCAATTCTTATCTGTTTAAAGGTTGATGCCAAATCCTAACCAATATAGTTATGAGGCAAGATGCATAATGAATTTTGAATCTATAGGGATGGCAATATCGAAGGTTACAAAAAGTTAGCTAGTTGAAATGTCCATTGAGATGAATTTACAACTATAACTTAGAATAAATCAACTTTAACACATTGAACATGTTTACTAAACCGGCTAGGCCGGTCTCAGGTTCTCCCACTCAGCTTCATTTGGGCTTACTAATGCATACTTGGAATTGACATCCTTAGTCTTGTTGCATGTTTTAGTAAAAGGAGATGTATGTAAACTTTTATCTTAGGTCCACTATTTTTAAATTTTTCTATTGTGTTCATTTTTACGTTGGTAATATTTTAGGAGGTAAAAAAAAAAGCTTAAAATAAACTTAGCCCATGCGCCCAGACAAAGAGGGTTGGACAAATGACTGCTCGGCCCCTCATGAAATGTGAAAATCTCATCCCTATTAATGCTTCTGCATGCTCTACCACTGACGCAAGAATGTTTCCTTTTAGGTAACCCTTTCCGTATTTTTAGGGAATATATTTTTTGAGTCATCAACGTTGGGTACACTAGCACCCTTATATCTATCTTTCTTGTTCACATGATATGAACTTGTTATCCTTCAATGTATTCCATTTATCACTCCTTACTTATGTATGTGCTCTTCTATGTCACTTGCTCAAAAAACCCCACTTCCTATTTTTCACGTGAGGTATCAAAGCAATTAAACAAATAATTTAAGTGGTATATTTCATTCTTTAAAAAAATATATATATTTCATTAAAAAAATCAAGAGGTAAGCAATGTATAAAGAGCCAAATTTTCAAACAAAACCATAGTTGCATGCGTGCACGACCAAAGTTAAATAGAAGGGTCGTTACCCGTTGGATATATTGGTTGGCATATGCTGATGTCATGGCTAAACATCATATCATCAAATGAAATAGCCAAAAATAATTACAAAATGGCATCAAAGCACGATTGGATCTATCACACACACACACACAAAGCATGATTAGATCTCATCTCTTACATGTAGAAAATATCATCTCCAACACCATTGACCCTTCAACGATCCATCCAAAGCTTGGGAGAGTTTGGACACTTACGAGCCATCGAACGGAACCCACTGTATGGCTATGAACATAGCCTCATCGTCACATGCTTTTAACACGGGCTAAATTCGTCACATTATTCCTACTGGAATATCAACATTTTCACCCTCTGGTTCACGAGTATAGGGTGGGGGTGTTGATGGGCCAAGTTTCTTAAAACTCCAGCCCAATCCTAAGGTTTTTTAACTCAACCCAGGTCCAGCCCAACTCTAGGTCAGGTTGGGATGTCCCAACCTGGGCCCAAATATTATAGGGCTCAGCACAACAAAGCCTAGTTTTGCAGCGATCCCCCCTCTCAAGAAGGGAAAAAGAACTCCGTGCAAGAGTAAAGGGCATACGCCCTGACACAAGATGGGGCGGAATGGCTGGGATAAAAATCATCTGTTGTTTCCCATCTCTGTTTTTCCATGTTTTGCTAGGTGCAGAGCGCAACACGTGGACAATCCATCACCAACGGTCAAGATTAAGAAGGTTGGTTGAGGGTTATTCATCCGGTTTATAAGTGTGGATGACTCGAACCGGTTCGTGGTCTCAGTGTGAAATGAACCGCATTGACCATCGGGCACGCGAGTGAAGCAAAAACGCGCCACCAACACTGCCACGAGCCACCACTATGGGCTGCACGGCCTCCAAGCTCGACAATGAAGACACAGTCAGACGTTGCAAGGAGCGGCGTCGCCTCATGAAGGAAGCGGTTTACGCTCGCCACCACCTCGCCGCCTCTCATTCCGACTACCTCCGCTCCCTCCGCCTCACTGGCTCCGCTCTTTCCGACTTCGCCGCCGGAGAACCCCTCTCTGTTTCCGCCCAAACCCCAGCTGTTCTCCTCCGAAATCCTTCCTCAGTCTCTTTCCGTTCAACACAACCACCACCACCATCACCACCACTGACCCCATCTCCACCTCCTCCTCTGCCTCGCCCTGCCTTTTCTCCTTCTCCAACTCCTTCTCCCACCTCGCCGCCTCTCATTCCGACTACCTCCGCTCCCTCCGCCTCACTGGCTCCGCTCTTTCCGACTTCGCCGCCGGAGAACCCCTCTCTGTTTCCGCCCAAACCCCAGCTGTTCTCCTCCGAAATCCTTAGTCTCTTTCCGTTCAACACAACCACCACCACCATCACCACCACTGACCCCATCTCCACCTCCTCCTCCGCCTCCCCCTGCCTTTTCTCCTTTCTCCAACTCGTTCTCCCACTATCGCAAGCTCAAAGCTTCCACACATCCTCTCTGAATCAAGATCCAACCCGGTTCGAGTCATCCACACTTGTAAACCGGATGAATAACCCTCAACCAACCTTCTTAATCTTGACCATTGGTGATGGATTGTCCATATGTCACGCCCTGCACCTAACAAAACATGGAAAAACAGAGATGGAGAACAACAGACGATTTTTATCCGAATGGCTGCCCCTCCCCCATAGGAGACACTCTTCTCCCAAAAAATTCCCTTGTCCTTGGACGTAGACCCATTGTCCAATGAGGACCTTTTGCTTGGTGAGCAAAGGTTCATCTTTCATCATAGCCTACTAGCCTATGCTTGATTGTGACCTCAAGTAGAAAAGATGTGATCACTTACCGTGGAAATTTCTTTGATCTCTCCCCATTTCTTGTCCCACTTAGCCTATGAATGTTCATCCTATACCTTTATGTCATTCTTTCCACGAAAGGGAGGACGACCTTGATTGACTTTAGGAGAAATGGATTGAACTATTGAAGTAAGCAAAAAAGCAATTAAAGCAACATTCCTTCTGTACGGATAAAGAAATATTTCAACTTGATAAATGAGCCAATGGTGACCATAGTATTAGAATACGTTGGGGCTCCCATTGGACAACTTCTGAGCCCACATCATGAAAAGATTCTGATCTGGCAGTGCTTCCATGGAGTGTAGTAGAAAGCTTGAGCCTTGGCACATGGGTGCCTGGGGCTATTGAGTTACTTGGGTTTGAAGTCTCCAATGTCAAATGTGAAAGCAAAGGAATGAAGTATGACCAGAAGGGATTGTTCGTGTCTTTCTACTGTGATTTGTCAATTTTCATGGAAAGATGACATTCATTTTCCTCGGACTAATAAAGCTTAGCTACCTTTACTTTCAAAAGCAGAATCATGGATTCTACAATTTAATTTATCAATATTACTGCTTCCTATTTCTTCATTAACTTCTTATCTTCTGTCTCATTTCTTAGTTCTCTGAACAAACCTCAAACCTCTGGTGGAACTTTGATACTCTTGAGGTAAGGTGGTAATCTCCTCTCTGAGTTTTATTATGTTTCAGGAAATGGGTCGAGCATGTTGTGTTCTTCATTCTTTTTTCTGAAGTTTCAAGTTGTTTGATTCTGTCTTTAGTGTCCTCTGTAATGACTATGGCTCCAATTGTAGTTGAAGGAGGACCTCTAGAACATGGGCTTGACCATTTTTTATTGCTTAATGCTTCGGAGTTTGAATAACTATGTTTCAGGAAATGGGTCGAGCATGTTGTGTTCTACATCCTTTTTCTGAAGTTTCAAGTTGTTTGATTCTGTTTTTAGTGTTCTCTAGACTATGACTCCAATTGTAGGTGAAACAGTGCCTTCAGAACATGGGCTTGGCCATTTTTTATTGCTTAATGCTTTGGATTTTGAATGACTATGTTTCAGGAAATGGGTCGAGCATGTTGTGTTCTACATACTATTTCTGAAGTTTCAAGTTGTTTGATTCTGTTTTTAGTGTTCTCTGTAATGGCTATGGCTCCAATTAAAGTTGAGGCAGGGCCTCTAGAACATTGGTTTGGCCATTTTTATTTATTGCTGAATGCTTTGGAGTTTGAATGATCTTGTTTTTCATCCTTATTGAATTCACAGTTTGGATTAGCTGGAGGAAATGGGGAAGACTATTAATCTTTCTGGGTTTCCTTCTTATGTGACTGCGGAAGAAGTTAAGGAATTTTTAGAGGTTCACACTGGCAATGGAAGTGTTTATGCACTAAAAATAAGACCACCCAAGAATCAAAGGTCAGATAAGAAATCATTTGCCTTTGCTATTGTGCAATTCACAACTGCTATGAGTGCTGAACTTATAACCTCTTTGGTCAATGAGCGCCTGAATTATGGGAGTTATTATCTGAAGGTTTGGGATGTGGAACGTGATATAATAGCTAATCCAAGGTCCTGGATTCTCACTTTGGAGCATATAAGATTGCATTTTGGCTGTCAAATTTCAGGTGACCAATTCTGTGTTCTCTGTACAAGACAGGATGTAATGGTGAACTTTGGTTTTGACCCGAGGAAAATATACTTCTTCTTGTCTTATGGTGGTATTGAGTATAAGCTTGAACTCTCCTACGAGGAAATCTGGCAAATCCAGCTTCGTTCTCCGAATGGTCAATCCAGATACAAGTTTCTCCTAATTCAGGTATGCTCCTTGTAGATTAGTTTATTATTGCTGCTTGTTTCCATTTGATCATAATTGTGTCCATTGCGTGGAGTGAATAGTTCCTAATAAGAATGTATTTTTTGTTATCAAATTGGATGGATCAAAGAAGCCAGGGACAACAACAAGATTTTCCAGATTCTTTAATCACCCTTTCTTCTGTTACTATATTAATCTTGTTATCTTCTTACTACATTGGAGTTCAACCATTGTGAAGATTACAGGCTTCTTCATGTCTGCTAGAAATCCCCTGCATCAAGCAGTTTTCAGTTCTGTTTTGACAACTTTTAGAAGGAATTGGTAAATTACATTGTTTGTTTGATTACAATCTGTAGTTCAAAAGTGGAATGGAATGCAAGTAAAGCTAGTTAAAAGTTTGACAATTGATTTGATTTAGTGAGAAATCAACAATGTATTCTTACCTCATTGCCTTGAGCATTTGAATCCAACATTGCTGCTTGAAATTTACCATTTTTCACTTCATAGTCATATAGTCTAAAATCTTTCACAAGCATGTGAGTGAAGACAGATGATATAACTTCTTCGACTTCTAGGTGCTTGGTGTTCCTCGGATCTATGAGAAACCTGTACGTTATTCAGGGCTTTTGTTTGAAGATTCGATTTTAAACTATTTTAAGGATGCTTCAGATGATCAGTGGGATAGAACAACAGATTTTACACGCTCATGCTGTATTGGACAATCTTCTGCCATGTGTTTGGAGCTTCCATACAGCTATGCACTTCCAGATTTCAAAAAACATTTTGTCCACTATAAAGAAGATAAAGGTCAGTTCATCTTGAAGACTGGATCAGTGTTCTCCAATAATTTGGATCTAGTCCCCATTGTTGGACCTCCTGATGTACCCGAGTTGCAGAGATTCCCATATGAAATCCTGTTTAAGGTCTGTTCCTTGGTCCAGAATGGATGCCTAGCGGGGCCAACTCTTGATGCTAATTTTTTCAAGTTAGTTCACCCTGCTTTCATTCCAGTTAAATACATAGAGAATGCCTTGGAGAAGCTGTATCATTTGAAAGAATGCTGCTATGAACCTGTTGGGTGGATTCAGGAGCAATATGGAAGATACCGCAGATGCAATCGTACACCAAGTTCCCCTTCTATTACTTTGGATGCTGGCTTGGTATATGTTCGAAGGGTTCAAATGACCCCTAGTAAAGTGTACTTTTGTGGTCCAGAAGTTAATGTTTCGAATCATGTGCTACGCAATTACCCTAATTACCTTGATAATTTTATCCGTGTATCTTTTGTTGATGAGAATTTGGATAAAATGCATTCAACAGATTTATTTCCATGTACCACCAAAGAAAGACGTACTAGAGTTTATAAAAGGATACTTTCTACTTTAAGAAATGGTATAGCTATTGGAGAAAAGAGATTTGAACTTCTTGCCTTCTCATCAAGTCAGTTGCGCGATAATTCTGCATGGATGTTTGCGAAAACGGATGATGGGCTTACAGCAGCAGGGATCAGAGATTGGATGGGTGATTTTTGTGAAATAAGAAATGTGGCAAAATATGCTGCAAGATTGGGCCAATCTTTCAGCTCTTCCATTGAAACTCTTAACATTTATAAGCATGAGGTTGAAATTATCCCTGATATAGAGTTGGAAAGAGGACAGATGAAGTACATTTTCTCAGATGGAATTGGTAAAATTTCTGCCGATTTTGCAAGGAGAGTTGCAATAAAGTGTGGATTAAAAAGTTATATTCCATCTGCCTTTCAAATAAGATATGGTGGTTACAAGGGTGTTGTGGCTGTAGATCCTACATCTGCAATGAAATTATCCTTGAGAAAGAGTATGTGCAAGTATGAATCACGGAATACCAAACTAGATGTTTTGTCATGGAGTAAGTATCAGCCTTGTTTCCTTAATCGCCAGATAATCACTCTTTTGTCAACACTTGGAGTGAAAGATCATATTTTTCAGGAGAAGCAGAGGCAAGCTGTAGACGAACTGGATGCTATTCTAATCAATCCTATAAGGGCAAAGGAAGCACTTGAGCTGATGTCTCCAGGTGAAAACAGTAATGTTCTCAAGGAAATATTGATGTGTGGCTACAAGCCTAGTGCTGAACCATTCCTCTCGATGATGCTACAAGTATTCCGGGCAGAAAAGCTTCAAGAACTGCGAACAAAGACAAGGATATTTGTTCCATATGGACGATCATTGATAGGATGTCTGGATGAAACTCAAACCTTGGAATATGGGCAAGTATTTCTCCAAGTTTCTAGCATTTGGCGTAAAAGATTTCATGATAACTTCCTTTTTCTGTTCGGTGGAAATGATTCGGACCAGAAAAAAATTATTGTTAAGGGAAAGGTAGTTGTTGCTAAAAACCCATGCTTGCATCCTGGTGATGTGCGTATTTTGCATGCCATTGACGTCCCAGCATTGCACCATCTGGTGGATTGCATTGTTTTCCCACAAAAAGGAGCAAGGTGAGACATTTTACATGATTTATCCTTGTGGTTAACTTTTACTGTACTTTAGACTCTGATATTTGTGATCTCACTTCAAAATCTTAGTTTCACTTCTATCAATTAGATTCTTACGCAGACATAGTTTTCTCTTATTTCATTCCTTCGATGTAATTGCCTGTATTGATCTCAACTTTTCCTTATCTAAAACTGGTTCTTATTGTCATCTCAACTGTGGTTGTAGACCACACCCAAATGAATGTTCAGGGAGTGATTTAGATGGAGATATATATTTTGTAAGTTGGGACCCTGCACTTATTCCATCTCGTCAAATCGAACCCATGGAGTATGTTCCAGCACCAACTATTTCCCTAGATCATGATGTTACAATTGAGGTATTAGTCTTGGATCTTTGGATCCATAATGTAATTTGTAACTCTTTAGTACTTCATCATATAGATTCTGATTCAGCAAGTTTATCTTTTTTTCTGTACAGCAAGTTGAGGAGTACTTCACAAACTTCATAGCAAATGAAAGCCTTGGAATCATTGCGAACGCTCACACAGCATTTGCTGACAAGGAACCAAACAAGGCAGAAAGTGATAAATGTATAGAGCTTGCAAAGCTATTCTCAATTGCCGTCGATTCCCCAAAGACTGGTGTGCCAGCAGAAATTCCAGCTGATCTACATGTCAAGGAGTATCCAGATTTCATGGAAAAGCTTGACAAACCAACCTATGAATCGCCAAACGTGATTGGAAAACTTTTTAGAGAGATAAAAGACAAAGCATCATACTCATCCTTTACAAGATTCACTCGGGAGGTGGCAAGGAGATCTTATGACCCTGACATGTTAGTTAATGGGTTTGAGGATTACATTGATGATGCTTGCTATTATAAAGGTGAGTATGATTCCAAGTTGGGAAACCTAATGGATTATTATGGGATCAAAACTGAGGCAGAGATACTTAGTGGGAGTATCATGAAGATGGTGAACCCTTTTACAAAGAAACAGGATTCAGAGGCAATTGGATTGGCAGTTAGGTCTTTAAAAAAGGAGGCAAGAAGATGGTTTGATGAGGGACTTGGGCCAGGTTCATCTCCTGATGAGGTATATGCTAAGGCATCAGCTTGGTATCATGTAACATATCATCCTGATTATTGGGGATGCTACAATGAGGGAATGAATAGGGATCATTTCCTTAGTTTTCCATGGTGCATCTATGACAAGTTGATAAAGATTAAGAAGGAGAAGCAGCATCAAAAGGTAGCTTCATTTATCATCGCAGAAACGCCATTTTGCCAATGGTTTCAGGCTCAGTTGAAAAGCAAGGCTTCCTTGCTTAAATTTCTGATGGTGATGGTGCTTATTTTGCTGTATGTTTGGATTGGGTAAAGCCATCTAGGTGTGTAAAAAGTTGTGGCTTGAAGGAACTATGAATGGGATGTAAATAGAGAGGGGCTTGACCAAACTACTGAATTTGGAATTTTTAGTTTTTGATACTAATATAAATGTTTGAATACCATAAAAGAATAAAAATTTGAATACCAGAAAAGACTAACAAAAAAAAAAACCAGAAAAAAGATAAGCTATATGTATTAACCAGAATTAAGGAGATTACATAATTTATAACTATACCCCCCAAAAAAAGTGAGGCTTTAACAGCCAGAAAGTGAGCTAGGAAACTACTTAGGCTCTTTTGGTTGGATTTTGAATCTGTTTCAGATTAATTTCTCAAAGTAAGTCAACAGCAAGAAATAAAAGGTAGAAACTATTTATATGTTAGCCCCTAAAACATTATCAAAAAAAAAAAGAGTTAGCCCCTAAAAAGGACATTGTCCTAGCTAGCTTTCCCCTCCCTAACCCCACATTCTAAAAAAAGGGTTGGGGGGAGGGGAGCTAGTTTTGGTTAAAGAGAGTATTCTGATGGGATCCAGTGCATTAGTGTTGGTAGTAATCTACTCTGGATCTACTTGTATGATATTTCATCTTCTAACAGCATAAATTTTTGCATGATACTCATAATCAAATGGACACTTTCTGGTTCAGTGTATTAATCAGGATCGTGATTCATTAGTCAGCAGCCATAGAATGGCATGTCATCCCATTATATCTTAATGTGTTTTCTTTATGAAACTTGATAGAGTTGCACAATATGAAAACCGAGTTGGCAAGGGACCTTTGCCTCAAGAAGCGTGTCATTTTGAATTCGACACCTCTTATCTCCTTAGGGCCACTCACAAGAGGGTGTTTAGTACTTTTCCCTGCTTTCGGTGAAAGTTGAATGGTTCTCATTCAACCCCCCTATGACCCAGTTCATACGGTTGTGGTGTCAATATGAGCCCACAAGACTAATTAGGCCGAAGGCCTGAATACCTTAGCAAAAGAAAAATGTTTGCAACTTTTTTAATACTCCAAGTACAAAACTCACTTTTCTAATTCAAAAAAAGGGTGTACACAATGGACACAACCTCACAATGGACACAACCTCAATTACTCCTGCTTTGTAGAGAAGCTGTTTCTTGACTCACCTTTCCACTTCAAATCAAGCAAACCAGTATAAACAATAAAATTATTGAACTCTTCAACTGACCCTTTGATGAATAGGTTCTCTACCAATTTTATCTCTTTGATGTCTAACAACATGAAAATACCCAAGAAGGACCCAAGGCTCATTTATAGGAACGTGACAAATTGGTCAATGTCTCTCTAAAGTTCCCTATACTCCATATTGTTCCCCCATAGACTGGGGTGCGACAAAACATAAGAGAGTTTCCAAGAACTGAAACCATGAGATGAATCAATTGGTTACTTTGTTTAATTTGCTTAACATTCAAATAAGATTGATCCGAACCCACCCAAATATGAGTAGTTGATGCCATGTCACGAACTCACGATTATGAATAAATTTCCAGTTCATCTTCAATGAAGAAAATAGACTATTACTATTGTCTTCCTTCACTTAATAGTCTCCACAAGAATTTGATAATTTTTCTTTCATCATATTAGGGTTGACATGATGATCATTCTGTTTCTGGATTAAATTTCTATATAAAAATGATTGTTTGTATTTCTTTTTATGAGCCATATTTCTGGGTAAAAAATGTCTTTGTTAACATGTCTAGAAAAGAAATGGAAATGTGTTTGTAAGTGCATATTAATTTTTGTGTATGGAACTTATATAAATTTATAAAATATCTTTTTTTTTTTTTTCCGCATTTACAAAATATCATTCAATACCCAAAATTTTGGCATAAGCAATGGTGGTGATGGTGCGGTGGCAATGGTGATGGCGATAGTGGTGGCAACATGATTTCAAGTGTCGATATTATATCGGTATAGGCTGAGACTGATCCCCGATTCTTGACCGGTCTAGATCGGTTACCCTTATCTTTTCAGGGGTAAAACAGTAAAAAAAATGTACTTTTTTTGAAAAGTAAAGGGCAAAAGTGACCGATCCTCTCAGATACTGATATGGACTGGATCGGTATCGATAGAGACCGATATCAATACTGATACCAAGAACCAAATCCATGGGTGGCAATATAGGTGGTGGCAATGGCAATGGCGATGGCGATGGCGATGGCGATAGCTTTGGTTGTGGCTCTGCTGGTAGTTGTGAGTCTTGTGACAATAGATGAGTTGTGGTGGTGGTGGGTGGTGTGGCAATGGAAGAGGTGGTGGGGTGGTGGCTGAAATTACATTGGAGGTGTTTTATTTTTTATATTAAATTACTTCTTTACCCATCAAATTGACCATTGCTCATAACAACTCTTTATTTCACTCTCTTATTTTTGGGACAGAGAATTTCCTAAAATATGCTATTTTCTTCTATTTCTAGCAATCTTTTAATCTCGGTTCATTCTCAAAAATTAAAAAATGAACTGATGTTAGCAAACCAATTTCTATTCTTTATTTTGTTTGAAATTTTTTTTTCTTTTTGAAATAAATAAACAAAATAGTTATCATGCAACACATAAGGACTATTTTGTTATGATTTTTATTTAAATTTCAATTTCATAGTATCATAAATTAAAATTAGGGTTTTTGATATAATTCCTTCTCTTAATTAACAAGATATTGAAAGGAATTTCAGATCAAAATGAACTCACGAGACTAGTCAAGCAAAAAATTCGAATACCATTGTCACCAAAAAAAATCTGAAATAGCTGGAGAACTATTTCACTTATTTCATTGAAATCACTTCAAATCTATTACTTTATCCCCAAAAAATAAAAACCAATCTATTTTGGCCTCCCTTTTAGATTGAAGAGAGGTTTACATCAGTGGTTTCTAGCGTGCCACATGGCATCCTCTTGTAATCTGGAAGTACATCCTGAGGATCCGCTGAGGTTGAGCTATACCCTTTTCTTTTTTCTAAATCTGAACCATCCCAAGTGCCTTAATTGGCAATCAAACATCTCCTCCTGACTCCTTAAATTATCGCTACCCTAACTACTCATATCAACATCTTCCATATCTACTTCAACCGCCGCAAGATCCCCTTCCCTCACTAGATCTTCCTCTACTTCCTCTAAGGATGATTTCTTTGCCTGGGAGAAATTTGTCTGGAGCTTCCATACAATCTATGCACTTCCAGATTGTTCTCCAATAATTTGAATTTAGTCTCCATTGTTGGCCCTCCTGATGCTCCTCAGTTGCAGGGGTTCCCATATGAAATCCTTTTTAAGGTTCTTCCTTGGGTCAGAATGGGTGCCTTACGAAGCCTTTGCTTGTACTGGAATTTGTAAAGGAATACTTTCTACTTTAAGAAATGGCAGAGTTATTGGCGAAAGGATGTTTGATTTTCTTGTCTTTCTCGTAATCCAGAACTGAAAGATTGACCCAATCTTAAAATCATATTTTGCCACATTTCTTCTTTCTTGAAAATCACCCATCTAGTCTCTGATCCCTTTTGCTCTAAGCCCATTCATTATCTGTTTGTGCAAACATCCATACAGAATGATTATGCCATTTCTTAAAGTAGAAAGTATCCTTTTATGTGTAGTACTGGAAAGATGACAAATGAAGTATCTTTTCTCAGATGATATGTTTCCTCAATCGTCAGCTAGTCACACTTTTGTCAACACTTGGAGTGAAAGATCATATTTTCAAGAGAAGTAAAGGAAATCTGTAGATGAATGGATGCTATTCTAACCAATCCATTAAGGGCACATGAAGTGTTTGAGTTTATGTCTCAAGGAAATTTGATATATGGAAATTACTGTACTCAAAGAAATTTTGATGTGTGGTTCGATGCATTTTGCCTTTCGGGCAGCGAAAAGGCTCAAGAACTGCAAAGTAGACAAGAATATTTGTTCTATATGGAAGATCATTTCCCATTTAATGTTTGGTGGAAATGAACAGGACCAAAATGTAATTGTTAAGGGCAAGAAATTTATTGCCAAAAACCCTTGCTTGCATAATGGTGATGTGCTTGTATTGCATGCCATTGATGTCCCAGCATCGCACCATATGGCAGATTGTGGATTGTTTTCCCACAAAAAGGATCAAGGTGAGATGTTTTACATGATTTATTCTGGAAGTTGACTTTTTCAATTCAGGATCTTAGTTTGTTAGATTGACTTATGTCAAACAGGTACTTATGCAGATATAGGTTACACCATCCAGGATGTAACTGCACCTGTTTTGTTATTCCATCTAGGTTTGGCTTACCTCTCCCATGTATCTCTTATAATTTGGATTTTATTATAGAACTGAAATATTTGGATAGTTTGAATGTTTTTATAGCTGAAGCTCCTAATCAATTGCTAAAGCAGAAGAGGAAAGGGGGGGGGGG
>NC_056570.1:20832517-20833468 GCF_013358625.1 Macadamia integrifolia
TTCTCTCTTTTAAATAGTTTCTCTTATAACAGAAGCTCCTATGATGTAAACTCTTAATTTGGATTTTATTATGGAATGGAGATGGTTTGAATGTTCTTACAGCACATAAGCTTCTCATAAATTTCTATCAAACAAGAGGGGTTTTTTTTTTTTTTTTAATTAAATAGTTTGATCTTATAGCAGAAGCTCCTATGATGTAAATCCTCTATATGGATCTCAACTTTTCCTTGTCTAATACTGATTCTTTATTTTATCTGAACTGTGATTGTAGACCATACCCAAATAAATGTTGAGGGGGTGATTATGGAGTATGTTCCAGCAGCAACTTTTTCCCTGGACCATGATATTATGATTGAGGTACTTGTCTTCCCCTTTGGAATGCAAGATTTAATTCTGAAACTCTTTAGTACTTCCCCATATGGATTCTGGTTCTCACTTAATCTTGTATGTAGTGCTTGCCATGAAGGTTTCCTAGTACTGATAATTTTGAGGCAATTGGATAATGAAGAATGTTCCTTTACACTTCTTATGGTCTTTATATTGCCCTTGATTTATTACATAAATGCTTTCTCATTCTCCCAATTCTAGAGTTTATGGATCAAGTCATCTGTTTTTTAATAGCAACCTGTACTCATAATGCCATGGAGATTTGGATCTCATTAAATGAGTTTCCTCAAATGCATAGTTAGAGTTTATGAAAATTTTTCAATTATGTGTAAACTCTATTCCTCAATTTACTCTCTTTCTTCCTTTCACTTTTGATCAAGCTTCTGGATTAATGAAAACATGATAAAAAATAAATAAATAAATAAATAAATAAAAAGAGAGAAAATCAGGTTTGGAGAGATGGAAGCATACTACCACTATGGGCAAATAGTGACGGTATACCTCGGTTTACAAAGTGAAATCAAAAGAAATACCAAACAAAATCAATTGAAATAAAAAAAAAAA
>NC_056570.1:20833554-20853949 GCF_013358625.1 Macadamia integrifolia
TTTTTTTTTTTTTTCATGTTTATGCATTTCAGTTGGAACCTTGTGCAAGGTCTCAAGGGATGGGGTTAACAAATAAATAAATAAATAAAAGAGAGGGTTCTCTAAGCAAGCAATGTAAAGAGCACACCGATGAGGACTGAGGAAACAATTTTGTGCATTAGGGGCAAAGAGGTCATTTCATGTGAGGATGAGAGATAGAGATAGGGTGGTAGTACCCTTCATAGAGGGCTCAGAAAACCTTTTACCAAAAATTAATCTTCCCTGCACCCCCACCTCATCATTTCTTTGAATAAAAAATAGCAAATAAGAAAACTCTTTGTTCACTTGGCACCTGGCAGTCCTTGTGCTAGTGCAGAGCCAAAGAGGCGGTGCACATGGGCATAACAAGGTTGGGGTGGGGTTATTGTGTTTCACAAAGGTGGGGCATCATTTTGCCTCCTTTGTATTTTGGGCTTAGGGGCTGAGCGACTAGGACCGTTCTTTTGCCCAAATGAAAGTACCCCTTATGGGCAATGTGAGCTCCACATAACCATACTTCTAGTGCAATAACAAATTAGATCCTTTCGTGATCTTGCTAATCAGGAATAAGATCCTTTCTAGCCGTTGGGGCCTCCAATTCGCATCAAACAACTGAATGGACATGTGGTGTGTGCCCATGTGTTGGGGTGTGTGCTTGGGTCCTCTTAACTGTAGGATGCACATTGGGGCTCCAACGCAGCTGTAGAGGATTTGAATCCTACTAGCCAATGTTCGGCTCTTCATTATTATCATTAGTCTCCAAAGCATCCCATGCTATTCCCTGTTAATAGTTGCAACAAAAGCTCATGCTCATTTGCTGACATGGTAGGGAAAAATAATGTTGCTTTTGTGGCTTCAAATCCTCTGCGGTGAGTGGGAGGGAGGATCCAACGGCTAGGAAGGCCCCAGCATGTGTAACTTGCCGTTGGATCTTCATTGCCTCACCGCAAATAAATTTTTTATTGCTTTTGTGGGGATTTTCTTAGGCTGTTTTTGCTAAATTCTTCAAATGCATTATAAGACCCCAAAAAAAAAAAAAAAAAAATTCGATATTCATTCTTGCTCATAAATGTTAAAAATATGGCCAAGTTGCAGAACACACTAACTCATTCTACATTCAGACTGAAAACAAGAAGGAAGAAAAATGCCACCTCCCGATGTGCGTCTATACCTAGACACAACTAGTGTAAAAAGACCGTTTTGCCCCATGCTGAAGATGCTTGCCCACACCTTTCTATTGGCTGCACCCATTGGCATGTATCAATGCCAAGAGGTAGTATTCCTAGTTGCCCAAACAAGTGTAACCCACTCCAATAACATCCTCATTTTATATACCAAACATAAGCCAAAGATCTATAATATTTTTTTTTTTTTTGGGGGTGTTGTAGAATTAAAGATGTATCAATATCCTCTCCTTTCTCCTCTGAAGATTAAAAATAAAATTCTCCACTGCCTAGGACGTGGCCCACACAATCGTACAATGAAGACCTTTACTTAGTAACTAAGTTTCATCTCTCCATTACCATTGGATCTCCCAAGTATCCCATGCTTCTCCCCATTAATTTTTCTTTACAAAAGCCGCCTATGCATGTTGGGTGACATGGAAGATGAGAAAAAGACGAATCTAACAAGAAAAGAAAGTCTACTCCCCATGGTAGGTGGGCTCAGAGCCTCCGATGATTAAACAAAGATTTAGAAGAATCTAATTTTTATAGATAATTGGTTTCAAGCAAATCGCGAGCAGGTCCAACTCATTCCAGTTTTCCTTCAGGATGAATGCGACATTTCCTACGAACTCAGGCAAAGTTATAAAATGAAGTAATGGGACCCGCCGCAGAGTCAATGGAAGTTTCCGCTGGACAATTTGTGGGCCCACATGGTGAAAAGATTCTAATCCAGTGGTGTTCTCATGGGAGGGTTGAAAGTTTGGGTCTTGGCTCTTTGGGCTATTCAGCCATTCAGGTTTGAAGTCTCTAATTATAAAATTCAATTGGAAGCAGGGGAGGGAATAAAGTAACACCAGAAGGGAAGTGGGTTATGATCCTTGTTCGTATCTTTCTACTGTAGTTTATCATGGAAAGATGGCATTCCATTTCCTTGGACTGATAAAGCTTTAGTTATCTTCGAAACTAGTTTCTTTATCAACTCCTCCTTACCCTTGACAACATTTCTCAGCTCTTTGTGTTTTGAACATACCTCAATCCTCTGGTGTAACTTTGATAACTTTGTGACCTTTGAGGTGAGGTGGTTAGTCATTTCTGAGTTTTGTTCTGTTTCAGGAAATGGGTTGTGAGTATTTCAGTGTTCTTATGCTTCTTGAGTATGAAATGTTGGGTTTTGAATGTCTCTGTTTTTATGCTTATTTAGTATGAAATGGGTTTTGAGTATGTCAGTGTTCTTATGCTTCTTATGTATTTCATTCCTTTCTTGTGCCATTTGTTTGTCTCCCTGTCATTTGCATGAGATGATGAGGTATAACGTAATGTACATCCTTTTCTGAAGTTTCAAGTTTTGATTCTGCCTTTATTGTTCTCTGTAATGGCTATGGCTCTGGCTCCAGTAGTAGTTGAAACAGGGCCTCTAGAACATGGGCTTGTTCATTTTTAATTGCTTAATTCTTTGGAGTTTGAATAATCTTGTTTTTCATGCTTATTGAATCTCATATATGTATTAGCCTTTCACAGTCTTGGATAACTTGGAGGATATGGGGAGGACGATTCATCTTTCTGGGTTCCCTTCTCATGTGACTGCAGAAGAGGTTAAACATGTGACTGCAGAAGAGGTTAAGACATTTCTAGAGGGTCACACCGGCATTGGAACTGTTTATGCACTAAAAATCAGGCCAGTCAAGAAACAAAGATCAGATAATAAGGCATTTGCTTATGCTGTTGTGCAATTTACAACTGATAAGAGTGCTGAACTTATAACCTCGTTAGTCAATGGGCGCCTGAAGTATGGGGGTTCTTTCCTAAAGGTTTGGGATGTGAAACGCAACATAGTACTCGAGCAAAGGCCCTCAATTCTCACTTTGGAGCGCACGAGACTGCATTTTGGCTGTCTAGTTTCAGGTGACCAGTTCTCTGTTCTCTATGCAGGGAAGAATGTTGTGGTGAACTTTGGCTTTGAACTGCTGAAAATATACTTCTTCCTGTCTTATGCCGGCGTTGAATATAAGCTTGAACTCTCTTATGTGGACATCCGGAAAATCCAGCTTCGTTGTCCAAATCGTCGACCCAGATACAAGTTTCTCCTAATTCAGGTATGCTACTCGAAAGTAGATTCAATATTGCTGCTTATTTCTATTTGATCATGATTTTATCCATTTCATGGAGTGAAGATGTCATTATTTGTGATAAGTTTGTAATTTGGTTCAATTTCTATGTGAAATAGTCATGTTTCCTATTGATTTTGCGGCTCAAGGGTTGGGACGCATCACAATTCTAAGATCTTTAGATTCAGGAACTAACAGAACATCCCAGAAGTTAGTTATGTGGTATAATAAGTGATTATCCTTGTAAAAACAGGCTAAAATATTCTGCTACCAAGTCAATTTGGAAGTGATCTTACTTTTGCAATTGGAATTGTGTGTGCTTGGTTTCAAACAAAACCATATTTGTAATGGTTGGTACAAAAATTTATTGATTCCTTGATTGATAGAAAATTCTTATATATGGCTATTTCCGTCAATGTCTGGGATCAACAAGAAGTCCTGAGAGCAGGCTGCACAAAAGCTTCTTCTGAATCTGTGATGCAACAGTATAGTTCTCCATTCCTGACAATCATTCTAAGATGCTATCGATGATCCCATTAGTTGACATTTATTAATCAGGCTTTGATCTTTTTATTCTCAGCAATGTCTTTTCTGTTTCTGATTTAAAATTTCGATGGATCAAAGAAGCCTGGGATGCCAACAAGTTTTTTCAGATTCCTTAATCTCCCATTCTTCTGGTGCTACTCTGTTAATATTTTAAAATTCTTAACTGCATCGAGTCCTGCCATTGTGAAGAGAACTGGCTTCTTCATGTCTGCTAGAAATCCACTGCTCCAAGTTCATTTCTGTTTTGGTCTCTCTTTTATAAGGAATTGATAGATTATATTGTTCATTTGCTTAACAATCTCTAGGTTTTTTCTTTATTGATGATTCAGAATCTTTCACAAAGCATGTGAGTGAAGACTGATGACATAACTTACTTCAATTTCTAGGTGCTTGGTGTTCCTCGGATCTATAAGAAACCTATAGGCTCTTCAGGGCTTATGTATGATCCCATTTTGAACTATTTTAAGGATGCTTTAGATGATCTGTGGGATAGAACAACAGATTTCACTCACTCATGCTGTATTGGACAATCTTCTGCCATGTGTTTGGAGCTTCCATACAACTGTGCACTTCCAGATTTAAAAAAATATTTTGTCGACTATGAAGAAGATAAAGGTCAGTTCATCTTGAAGACTGGATCATCATTTTCCAATAATTTGGATCTAGTCCCTATGGTTGGCCCTCCTGATATTCCTGACTTTCACAGATTCCCATTTGAAATTCTGTTTAAGGTGTGTTCATTGGTTCAGAATGGGTGCCTTGTGGGGCCAACACTTGATGCTAATTTTTTCCAGTTGGTTCATCCTTCTTTTGTCCCAATTAACTACATAGAGCATGCTTTGGAGAAGCTGTATCATTTAAAAGAATGCTGCTATGAACCTGTTGGGTGGCTCCGTGAGCAATATGGAAGATACCACAGATCCGATCTTACTCCTAGTTCCCCGACTATTTCCTTAAATGCGGGCTTGGTATATGTTCGCAGGGTTCAAATAACCCCTAGTAAAGTGTACTTTTGGGGTCCAGAACCTAATGTTTCGAATCATGTGCTACGCAACTACCCTAACTACATTGATAATTTTATTCGTGTTTCTTTTGTTGATGAGAATTTGGATAAAATGCGTTCAACAGATTTATCTCCACGTACATTTTTTGGCAGCGAAGAAAGGCATACTGGAATTTATAAAAGGATACTTTCTACTTTAAGAAATGGCATAGTTATTGGAGAAAAGCGGTTTGATTTTCTTGCCTTCTCATCAAGTCAGTTGCGTGGTAGTACTTCTACATGGATGTTTGCAAAAACAGATGATGGGCTTACGGCAGCAGGGATCAGAGATTGGATGGGTGATTTTTGTAAAATAAGAAATGTGGCAAAATATGCTGCAAGATTGGGTCAATCTTTCAGTTCTT
Organism: Macadamia integrifolia; assembly: GCF_013358625.1. Classification (NCBI taxonomy): domain Eukaryota; kingdom Viridiplantae; phylum Streptophyta; class Magnoliopsida; order Proteales; family Proteaceae; genus Macadamia; species Macadamia integrifolia. Next base: position 20,838,797 of record NC_056570.1, read on the forward strand.
CCAAAGAAACTCTTAAAATTTATAAGCATGAAGTTGAAATTATCCCTGATATAGAGCTGGAAACAGGGCAGATGAAGTATGTTTTCTCAGATGGTATCGGTAAAATTTCTGCAGATTTTGCAAGGAAAGTTGCAATGAAGTGTGACTTAAAAAGTTCTATTCCATCTGCCTTTCAAATAAGATATGGTGGCTACAAGGGTGTTGTGGCTGTAGATCCTACATCAGCAGTTAAATTGTCCTTGAGAAAGAGCATGTGTAAGTATGAATCAGAGAACACAAAACTAGATGTTCTGGCATGGACCAAGTATCATCCTTGTTTCCTCAATCGTGAGCTAATCACTCTTTTGTCAACACTTGGAGTAAAAGATCATATTTTCCAAGAGAAGCAAAGGCAGGCTGTGGATGAACTGGATGCTGTTCTAACCAATCCATTAAGGGCACAGGAAGTGCTTGAGCTGATATTTCCAGGTGCAAACAGTAATGTTCTGAAGGAAATGTTGATGTGTGGCTATAAGCCTAGTGCTGAACCATTCCTGTCGATGATGTTGCAAGCAATCCGAGCAGTAAGGCTTCAAGAACTGCGAACAAAAACAAGGATATTTGTTCAATATGGAAGATCATTGATGGGATGTCTTGACGAAACTCGAACCTTGGAATATGGGCAAGTATTTGTCCAAGTTTCTAGCACGGGGCATAAACAGTTTCATGATAATTCCCTTTTTATGTTTGGCGGAAATGAATTGGACCAGCAAAAATTTATTGTCAAGGGAGAGGTAGTTGTTGCTAAAAACCCATGCTTGCATCCTGGTGATGTGCTTGTTTTGCATGCCATTGATGTCCCAGCATTGCACCATATGGTGGATTGCATTGTTTTCCCACAAAAAGGAGCAAGGTGAGACATTTTACATGTTTTATTCTGTTAAATTTCACTATACTGGGTCTGTGATATTTTTGTGATCTCAATCAAGATCTTAGTTTCACTTACATTAAATAGATGCTTATGCAGACATAGGTTATACCATCCCCGAAGTAACTGTTCCTGAATTTTGTCTTTCCATCTGTGGTTGGGTCTCTCTCTCCCCTTGAGTTTGAATGCTTTTATAGCAGGAGGTTTCTAATCAATTGCTAACAAAACAGAAGAGTTTTAGGATTTTCTTTTTTTTTTACATAGTTTGCTCTTATTTCATTATTTGGATTTAAATGTCTCTATAGATCTCACCATGTCGTTCTCTAAATCTGTTTTTGATATTATCTTAACTGTGGTTGTAGACCACACCCAGATGAATGTTCAGGGAGTGATTTAGATGGAGATGTATATTTTGTAAGTTGGGACCCTGCACTTATTCCTCCTCATCAAATTCCACCCATGGAATATCTTGCAGCACCACCTACTTCCCAGGACCATGACGTTACAATTGAGGTACTAGTCTTCCATGATAGGATGCACGATATACTTCTAAAATTCTTTAGTACTTCATATAAATTATGGTTTTTGTTTAATCTATTATGCAGTGGTTACCATGGAGTTGTCCTAGTACTGATAACTTTGAGCCAATTGGATAATGGAAAGTGTTCCTATAAACTTTTTGTAGTCTTATATTTATACATAATTGCTATCTCATTGTCCCAATGCTTAAGTTTATGTATCCACACATATGAACACATGGTTCCTATGAAGATTGGCTAATGCATTGGAGATTTGGATCTCCAGCAAATGAGTTTCATTTAATATATATCTTAGTCTATCAAAAAATCTCATCTCTCTCAATATTATCTCTTCATACTTTACTTTCTCTTTCTTACTTTCACTTTTGATATTATGGAGTTTTTTTAATGAAAATGTTTCTGATTGATATGTATCAAACATCTCCGTAGTTTGATTTTAAAACTTGCATCTCAATATGTTGAACTAAAAATCTCTCAGCGACACTTTTTTTTTTTTTCTGGTACAGGAAGTTGAAGAATACTTCACAAACTCTATTTTGAATGAAAGCCTTGGAAAAATTGCAAATGCTCACAAAGTGTTTGCTGATAAGGAACCAAACAAGGCAGAGAACAAGAAATGTATAGAGCTTGCAAGGCTACACTCAATTGCGGTCGATTTCCCAAAGACTGGTGTACCAGCAGAAATTCCAGCTCATCTACGTATCAAGGAATATCCAGATTTCATGGAAAAACTTGACAAACCAACCTATGAATCTCCGGGAGTGATTGGAAAACTCTTCAGAGACATAAAAGACACATCAGCACACACATCCTTCGTAAGATTTACTCGTGAGGTGGCAATGAGTTCTTATGACCCCGACATGGAGGTTGATGGCTTTAAGGATTACATCCATGATGCTTACCACTACAAAGGTGAGTATGATTCTAAGTTGGGAAACTTGATGGATTATTATGGGATCAAAACTGAAGCAGAGATCCTCAGTGGGAGTATAACAAAGATGGCCAAACCATTCATGAAGAAATGGGATGCAGAGCCAATCAGATTAGCAGTTAAGTCTTTAAAGGAGGAGGCAAGGAGATGGTTTGATGAGGGACTTGGGCCAGATTCATCTCCTGATAAGGTATATGCTAAGGCATCAGCTTGGTATCATGTAACATATCATCCTGATTTTTGGGGAAGCTACACTGAGGGAAAGAATAGGGATCATTTCCTTAGTTTTCCATGGTGCATCTATGACAAGTTGATAAAGGTAAAGAAGGAGAAGCAGCACCAGGACACCTCATTTATCGTCGGGGGAACGTCAATTGGCAGATGGCTTCAAGCTCAGTTGGTTCGCTTAATTAAATTCTGATGTTGCTTATGTTGCTTATGTTGCTTATGTTGCTTATGTTGTTGTATGTTTTGTTTGGAGAAAACCATTTAGATTTGTAAGAAGTTGGGGCCTGAGAGAAACGCTGAATGTGATGTAAATAGGGAGGCTTGATCAAACTGCTGAATATGGAGATTTTTAGTTGCTGATACTAATATAAATGTTTGAATACCATGAAAGAATGAAAGGATAATCTTGTTGTAACCGAAGTTGGGGGTGCAAGTGTGGCCCTGTTGGCCCAAGCCCGCCTCCTCGAGCCCGAACAAGGCTTGGCTGAGATACTCTGGCCCTGAGGGCGGGGCAAGGTTAGGAGGTCCTGACCAGGCCAGGGTTGAGGCCTCGGGCTGAGCCCAACCTTGTCTTCTTCTTCTGCCTAGCCCTTACATCTATCTTCCCCCTCCTCATAGTTAGGATCAATTAGGGTCAGCTCAGCTCGGCCTTAAGGGCAGGTCAAGGATGGATTTTTCAAAACCTAAGTGAGGGCTAGGTCATGCTTAGGCCCAACTAAGGGGACTCAGGATTGGGTTGGGGTTTCGAAGCCCAATCCACGACACTACCCGACCTTGTTAGGCCTCAATCAAACATATATTTAAGGGAAAGTATATGATTACTCACTTTTGAGTTTCCTTTTACAAAACTACCTACCCAAAGCTTCAATTAAAAAAAATTCCCAAAATCAGGTTTGGACTTACAAAACTACCAACGCAATGTTTCAGTTAACAAAACCCAAAATCATCTTAAACTTTGAGTCGATAGTTTTGTAAGCCAAAACCCAGAAGTGAATAATCTTTTTTTTCCTTTTTTTCTCAAGTTCAAGGGGCTATATTATTGGTCATTAGATTGTCGACCCACATAGGAGTCAAGTACAAATCCACGAAGGATTCAACAGGTGGCCAAGGTTACCTTTTTTGAAAAACAAGAAAATTTATACAAACCAAGCATCGATGCAATTGAGAGAACTTAATCAAGTGAACAATCATCATGCTGGTACTCCACAGAGGCGTGTCTTTAACTGAGTTGAAATGTAAACAATCATTCACAATAATAAAGGTTTAGTCAAAAGGGCCTTCATTATATGCATTCTTGTGCATGATATATGGAGTTTCTCATACATGAAGATGATGAAGTATTAGAATACCATAGATTTTTTTTAATTTACATGCGATCCAAATTCACGTTTAAACAAATCATCAGAACTGAATAAAATTTCCTTTGACGACTCAAATCATTAGTTATATCATAAGACCCAAATTAAGATTAATTAGGATAAGTCAAACTAACAACACATGCCATAAATATTTTGGGCCTTAGAAGACTGAAATGATGATTACTATAGGTAATGTCACCCACATATATTGCAGTGGAGCTCATGTGGGGATGCCTTCTAGTGCAGTTGTAGTAGTTAGTTTTTTTTCTTTTCTTTTTTTTTTTTCCGGTAATATGTTTGTTGTAAGGAAAAAGAAGAGAAGAAAAATATACAGTGAAAAGCGGTCTTTACAATCTTTTTTGGGCTAACCAAAAGAAAGGAGGAGAGATCCCGAAAGACAAGCTGAATATCCCTTTCATTACAAAATATAGAATCTAAAAAGAGACATTACATTCTGTGGAAAATCTTAAAAGCAGCATCATCCTCCAGCCAACAATTCAGCCCACTTGGGAAATCCTAGCGGAATTATAGTTTCTCCTTGAGATGTAACAACCAACGCCAAGAAATTCACTCACTTATTCACTTCCCTCCAAATGTATTTAAATTATTTTCGAGATAAAGATCTAGAAATTTAGAGAATCTTGCTCTTGAGAACTCTAGTTTCCCAACAATCTTTAATCACACCATTTAACATGTCCATTGCTAATCTTGAATATGACTGAATTGATAACTCCAAGAAACTGTTCTCCACACAAATGCTGATTCCTCTAAATATAGCAACTAATTCCAAGCTCAAGCTTTTAGCACCATCACTTATTCCAACAAAAGCCAAAAGAGATACCTCATTCCTGTCATGGATTATCCCTACATAAGATGCTCTATCTTGGGTGAGAGAACCATCACAATGAAGGGCAACTATATTATTAGGGGGCATAAACCAAGAACATGCCTTTGGATAGTTTTAGCAACTATCCCTTGGGGGTCTAGAAGCATAACTCTAGGAGTGATCGATCATTCGACCCTCCTTCCATGACTCCCACTCCTTAAAAATAGTAATAGTAATGTAGCAGTAGTGTGACAATAAGTGGGTCCCTTGTTGGCCCCTTGTTGGTCCTATTGTGGGTCTTTGGGGTCAAATCCCCTGCACTGAGTGGTGAGTGATAATGAGGATTTAACGGCTAAAAGAGTGCCAATATGCTCCTCAGTCGTTGAATCCTTATTGCCGCTCATTATCTTGCCGTAGAGAATTTTTATGCCTTGGACCGAAGAGAGAGAGATGGAGCTCATGTGAAAGTTGATGGCCATAGAATAAAGAAAAAAACAAAAGAATAAAGCTACCAGATCTTGCAAGATTGGGTTTCCCTTCATGATAAGGATCAGAAACCGTAGAAGTCTTTTTTTGTTTTAAACCTTTATTTGTATTGGGTCATAGTTCAGGATATTTCGTGCCCTAATGGCAAAGTTGATATATGGGCCCATCTTGAGGCCTACAATTATTGATTGTAAGCATTCATAGAGGATGATGCAGGAAAATCAGAAAGAAAAAAAAAATGTTCGATGCTGAATGGAAGATTTTGGATGAAAAAAATTATTAAATTTATCTGATAATTTATAGATGATATATATATATATATATATTTGGATGATATTGTTTTTCATCATGTATTTATAAAGATGTCAGTAAATTTACTATAGAAAAAACTAAAAGGACTGTATGAAAGCAACACGATCAGCAATAAAGATTTCTATATGAAAAATCTTGTGGATCTAAAGTACGGAGAATGAATCTCAGTTGTAGAACATTTGAACAAGACACAAATATTGTGAATTAACTCTTTTCTCAAAAAATGGTGTTTGATGATGAATTACAAACCCTAATACTTCTCAACTTTTATTCAATAACTAAGAGACAAGGATAGTGTTTTTAACAATTATGCACTTGATGGCATACTGTAAATGAGTTAAATAATAAGAACTCTATTAAATGAAAAGATAAGAAAGAAACTATTAGGTTCACTTCAACAAGAAAAATTGTCACAGAAAATTAAGTGAGAAGTAAAATGAATCAAGAAAAGAATTTATATGTCACTACTGTAGAAAGGAAGGGATATATGAAAAATGAGTGGAGAAAGTTCAAAGAGATTCAACAAAAGAATAATCGAAGACAGATAGAAAAGATGCAGGCATCATCTACTAAAATGGAGGCATCATTATTTTTTCAGATGATCACACCCATGGTTTTAAGTATTGGTATCGCATCAGGCAATCCATATCAGTTTGGCAATTGTCTGATGTCGATATGTAGTTGATACCATATCAGTTGAATAGTAAGGAATAGAGGTTAAAAAAAAAATCATTTTTTAAGGTAAAATAGGTGTATTTTTATTCGATACGGCCATACGGGCAATTTGATGCCAATCCCGTTTTGATACTCTAATAATTTTGAGGATGATCGATACATATTTTGATACCATGCTTTAAAACCATAATCATGACTTATATTTTCTCAATGAATAATGGTGTACATAAAGTGATACATGCATTGAGAATATGGAGGATTAAAAATGAGGCAAGTAAATTATCTACAATGCCAAAGGAATCACATTTTAGAATATTAAGATGCGATGAACACTCTTATAAAATAAATAAAAAATCTAATATATATCATGAAGGAAAATTTTTGTCATAGATACACATTTGTTGACATGTCTAAGTTTTAAAGATTTCTCCCGAAGGAGAATTTATTGATGCAAAGGGGAATTTATTGAATTTTCTCTTCACATTAATTAGGGGACCCACACGATTGTTAACTTCACTCTCTCCCACGAATTTTCATTATCACTAATTTGTCTTTTGTGATCCATCACGTCACACAAGTTGCTCATAGGCGAAGAATAAATCACTTGGCAGTGTTTGGTTGCCTAGAGAAGAAAAAAAAAATTTGTATTTTCTCATGTAATTTTCTTGTGTTTTTTATAAGATTTTTCATTTGAAAATAAAAGAAAACTTCATCATTCTCAGAGTGAATTTCGAAATTCGAAAATAGAATCTTCTCTTAACTACCAAACACAATCTAAAGTTCTCTCACTCCATCTTGAATATGGTGAATCTTCACGTACGTGAATGTACGTAAACATCCCCTGGTCCATGGATATGGTATGTATTTTCTCTCTCCTCATTTAATAGATGCCATATACACGGATCAGGGATATTCACGGATATTCACTTACATGAAGATTCACCGTTCTCTTCCATCTCCTTCTATTTTTATTCTTTTTTTCCCATCCTCTCTTGTTCAGTACAGAATGCATAACTCCATTTTCTTTCTTTTCTTTTCTATCAACTTGTGTGAATAATATGAAAATCGTTTCCAATGGCTGCACTGATGTAGTGAGCATTGGATAGTTAAAAACTCCTTAAAATATGTGTTTAGATGCTTTCAATTGTCCGATGCTCACCGCAAAGGATGTGGACTCGTGTGAGTGGGTAAGTGTCACTAAGGTAAGTAGAAACTAGGGTCGGTTTGAGCTCAGTTAAAATACTTTATATGAAGTCAAGATTCGGGAATAATTCCATATTCCATATTCCATATTCTATATTCCATATTCCATATTTTCAACTTCAACAAAAAAAACGTCACTTCAGAATTCAAACACTACAAGCACTGAAAGGCAAGTAAGCATAGCTACTTAGCTTTTATTTCATATTATCTCCCTTTCTTCATCATAAGAACACAAGACAACCATTGCATTAGCTACCTCGCTTACCTTCTCTGCCAAATAAGGCACTTTCTTTTCCGTAGGGCCCACATCCCACTTTCTTGGTTATGTCCCCTAGCTACTACCCTAACCCACCACCTCCTATTTGTTTCTATTCCTTCAATCTTACTAAACGGTTCTATCTTTCTCAAGTTTTTGATTGATTGTTAACATTCTCATCCTCTCCTACCAGAAGAGTCTTCATGGCTGCTACAGGTTCGTTCATGAACAGGTCCATGGTGGTGGTGCTGGCTATGTGGATAGCAACCACCCTCTCCTTCTGTGTTGTTTCTACGTTGGCTGAGCTTCACCGTATCAATCATTTGGTGAACTCCGCCGATTCACTCAGGATTTTGGTTATCGGTGACTGGGGAAGGAAAGGTGACTATAATCAAACTCAGGTTGCCTTTCAGGTATTCTTATTTTCTCTCTCTTAAATCATATTTCTCGACAAGAAAAACTTCTCTTTTGGGCTTACTGCATCTCTCTCTTATTCTTCTTCTTCAAACTGTACAACCCATTCTCTCTCTCTTTGATGTCAACTGTGAAGTATGAGACTGAAATTCTTCAAACCCAAACTCTCATCTAATCAACTAATCAAAGATATCTCTTGGTTATGTGATAAAAGTTGGTATTTTTATCTAGGATGATACTTGGTGAAGAAGAAAAAGGAGTGGAATGAAGTTCTGGGTATATGACTTTGTGACAGGGGAAGGTATAACTGATGATGATATTTCGGTATAAAGAAAAGGCTCTCTGTCTCTGAGCCTAAGCCACATATTAAGAATCCTCACATGTAATATTATAATAATTTTTTTAAATTGATTGAAGTGGAGAGTACCCTCCCTGCTTGCTTAGAACTTGGGTATATTACTGTGTATGACACCCTTCACTTCCACTAACCGAAAAATAAAGGACACCCTTTCAATTTAACACTCAAATCTACGTCTTGGATAGCTAGAGACAATTTGTAGATCCTGGGCTTGTGGTTGACACACTTCTCCATTAAAAGTTAAGGGAGAAGTGTTTCAAATCCCTACTATCTCTCTAGCTTTTCAAGAAGGTCATGGCCCTTTTGGGACCATTCTGGCACCTTTGTGGGTAGGAGAGAGAGGCACAGAACTGGATATACAGACAACATACCCGGCCTTTTCCCATGAATATATAGATATATATATATATATATATATATACCCTAAGGGTGCAACGGGCCCAACTCAATCTTATGTCCACTTAGGGCCCGTTTGATAACGTTTCAAGAAACGCGTTTCTACCGTTTCTGTTTCAAGAAACAGCAGAAACGGAGTAAAAAACATTTGATAAAACTGTTCCGTTTCACTTATTTTCAGAAATAGAAATAGAAATTTTTACTTATTTATGGTTCAAGAAACGACTTAAGGCGAAACAAGTTCAACTTGTTTCGCCGTTTCTAGAAACGACTTGTGGCCATTCTTTCATTGGTTACTATCGACTTCTAAAAACATGACTAATCAAACACCTTCAATTCCGTTTCTGTTTTTAGAAACAGAAATTTATGTTTCTGCCGTTTCTTGAAACAGAAACGGCAGAAACGTTATCAAACGGGCCCTTAGTTAAGCACGTACTTAACCCAACTTGAGGTCAGACTAGGGTATCTTAGCCCAGGCTCAACACTTGATCTTAGAAGGTCGGATTGGGCCAGGGTGAGTTGTAGACTCTATTGAACCTGACAATCACTATGTATGATGTTATTATATTAAATTTATCTATGTACTAATTTTTATTTTTATTTTTACCAACCTTGGTTATAATAAGATTTTCTCATCATAGATATTTACATGAGAAAAGGCTCTCTGAGGCCTAAGGCATACACTGTCACATGTAATCTTAAAAGAAAATTAAGAATGAGAAATAATGATATAGAAAAACAATGAAAAGAGGTCTAGTGTACCATGCTTGGACACTAGCGTACACTACATGACGTGCAACGTTCTTTTCCGCTTATATGCATATAAAATAATGTTGCTCACTAGCATCCCTATGCCCTCTCACATGGAGCAGTGAAATGACCACCCTGCATGCCCCTCCTCTTTGATGTCCCATGTGCTACTTAGTGTGGTGGCGCAAGGGCCACGCAACCTAGCAACAGAACCCTTCAGTTTCCTATATATTAACAAGGGAAAGTATTTTCCATGGGGGAGTGTGGCCACTATGCCCACACACATGGGGGGCAAAATGAATGGCCTACCCCCCATGAAAGGGAAAATGACTCTTATGTTGATACTTCTTCGTGTGTTCCCATTGGCCCTTGTGCACGTGTAGGAGCCGCACTCCCCCAAAGAAAACACTTCCCCTATTGACACCAAGTTGTGTCAGGCTAGAGTGGACTCTTACAAAGGCCTCAACTGAACCATTGATCCATCATGGACCACTAGTGCCCAAGAACCTGAATCTCTCATTTTCTGATTTAACTAGTTAGGGGTTCTTTCTTTCTTTGTTTTTACATGCTCGTCTAAACAATATTCTCTGTGTTTATTTTAGATGGGAAGGATTGGAGAAGAGCTAGACCCAGATTTTATAATATCCACTGGTGACAACTTCTATGAGAATGGACTGACAGGGGTAGACGACCCAGCATTTAAGGAGTCATTTTCCAATATCTACACTGCTAAAAGCTTGCAAAAGCTATGGTACAATGGTGTGTTCGGATCTACATGCACTAATAAACCATCATATCTTGAAAATTTTCCTATTGAATTAATTTGGTTAAGTTTGTGCAGTTTTGGGCAACCACGATTATAGGGGTGATGTAGAAGCTCAATTGAGTCCAGTTCTTTCCATGATTGATCACAGATGGATTTGCATGAGATCTTTTATTGTTAATACAGGTAATATGGTTCTTCCTCTCTTCTTGTTGGGAGTTAGTCCCACACCAGCTACTAATTAGCCTACGGCCCCCCTTATACACTTGGGAGTCCTTCTAGCTACTAGCTCGAACTTTTGGGATGAAAACTTTATGTAGTACAAAGCGGGTTTTCACCGTATCCATGTGTCTCCACACATGAAGGGGGGAGTGTTGGGAGTTTAGTCCCACACTGACTACTAGTTATCATACAACCCCCTTGTACACTTGGGAGTCCTTCTACCTACTAGTTCGAACTTTTGGGGTAAAAACTTTAAATGGTACAAAATGGGTTTCCACCATACATCCATGTGCATGTCCCCACACATGGGGGGGGGGAGTATTGGGAGTTTAGTCCCACACTGGCTACTAATTAGTCTACAGCCCCTCTTATACACTTGAAAGTCCCTCCACCTACCAATTCAAACTTTAGTGATGAAAACTTTATAGGTATCAAAGCAAGTTATCACCGTATCCATGTGGGGGGAGTGTTGGGAGTTTAGTCCCACACCGGCTATTACTTAGCCTGTAGACCCCCGTATATACCTGGGAGTCTCTCCACCTATCAGTTAGAACTTTTGCAATGGGAACTTTATATCTCTTCCACTCCTCCTTTTCATCCTCAGTGAATCAAATATGAAAAAGCCCAAATTATCTAATCTTTTTTATTGTTTCATTTGTTGTTTAACAGAAATTGCAGAGATCTTTTTCGTTGACACTACTCCTTTCGTAGACAAGTACTTCACTCATCTAGGAGATGATACTTATGACTGGAGTGGTATAGTTCCTAATAGGGAAGAATATCTATGTAACCTTCTGAAGGTAACTCATTCATCCACTTCCCCATTATATCTGTTTCTGAGCCTAAAGAAAGATCAAGCTTTAGAACTTAATGTAAACATCTAATAATGGTTCTATAAATAGGATCTGGATTCGGCATTGAAAGAGTCCACGTCTAAGTGGAAGATCGCAGTTGGTCATCACACATTGAGAAGTGCAGGACAACATGGTGACACCAAGGAGCTTGTCAAGGGGCTTCTCCCAATCCTTAAGGTGATCAATGAAGTTTTAGTAAAGAATGAACACCCCAAAACCCTAATAGGCTAATAACCTCTCTTTGAATTTACAGGCCAATGATGTTGATCTTTACATTAATGGACATGACCATTTGGTGCAGCACATCACTAGCCTAGACAGGTAAAATCTGTTTCAAGCTTTTAAAAATGTTAATTAAAGTTCTTGAGGAATGGACTGAAGTAGCTAAGGTTATTGAATTTGGGAATGCAGCAAACTGCAATATTTTACTAGTGGGGGAGGTTCAAAGGCATGGAGGGGAAACTATGATCTGAACAAAGAGGGACTGAAATTCTTCTATGATGGACAAGGATTCATGACTGTAGAGATGACCGAAACCGACGCCGATCTTATCTTCTATGATGTTTTTGGCAAGGTTTTGTACAAATGGAGTATCTCCAAGCAGGCCTACACAGCCATATAGAGGTCTCATTACTTGGTGGTTCTATTATAGACAATGGAGATCTGTAAGGTATTGAAGGGAGAGGTAACCCAAAGGAAGAGAGACGAACAAGTTCAAGAACTATATATGTATATATATATATATATATATAATCATATGATCAGGAATGGAGTGTGTCCAAGGAGGTCTACACAGCCATATAGAGGGCTCAGTACTTTACTTGGTGGTTCTAATATAGACAATGGAGATCTATAAGATATTGAAAGGAGAGGTAACCCAAAGTTAAAAGAGACAAACAAGTTCAAGAACTATTTATGTATGTAATCATATGATCAATAAAAATACAAGGATTATGTGGTTAGTAAATATGGGTGTCAAAAGAATCTTAATGCAGAATCTTTTCAAAATAGAATAGGGTCCCAGTAGAAATCATAGAGGCTTCCTAGTGAATTACTGAATATTTGGTTTCATGGAATCATTAAGGTTTTAGCACTTCTATATGCATTTATATGAAAATAAATGACAGGTTTGGGACTTTGATCAACTCTTGTGACATTTTAGTAAGAAAGATGAGGTGCAAATGCTCTCTAGGGCTGTGTTTGGTTGTTAAGCGAAGGGGAAAAAAAATACAAAATGTATTATTTTCTTGGTTTAAGGAATTCTCATTGTGCTTGGCATATCCTAAGCCAAAAGAAGAGTTTTTTTTTTTTTTTTTTTTCAAAATTCACCTTGGGAATGGAAAAGTTTTCTTTCGCCGTAAAAAAAAAATCTTACTAAAAACATAAGAAAATAAAAAAAAAAATAAATAAATAAAATAAAATAAACTTTTCTTTTCTTTTCTTCTTCTAATGGTACCCAAACAAATATACTTTTATTTATTTTCTTACCATTTCATTTTTTTTTTTCTCTCTTTTCTAGATTTTTTTTCTTTTATGTTCTTAGCTACCTAGCACAGACTAAGTCTTCACTTGAAAGAATCCAATCAAGCAGTAGAATATATTTTTCTGGTAAAGAGCAATAGAATATATTGGAGGTTTAGTTAGGTCATCACTTTTAATTAATACTTTTATGTGTTGTTTTATAAAGCATCTAGCTTTCAACTTTCAACATTTTTTTTTTCAATAAGAAAGGGAAAGTGAAACCTTTTGGATTGGTCAATGCGGTGCAGTAACCTTGGGCTTGGGCCATGAAGATCAAGTATGATAATACCATGCTACGTGTCCCAATTCCCAAGAGGAAGAATTATAAATGTTTTTCTTTCTTATTAGCCTCTCAGTAGATTGATTGATTTTTTTTTTTTTTTTTTTTTTTTTTTTTAATGTCCCACTAAGAGTCATACTAGGGACTGACAAAGGAGTCAAGGAAATGAGCAACTGAGGGCCACAATCTTTTTGGAGTTTTATAACTTAGATGCCGGTAAGAGGACTTGTCTTAAAGCATTTTCTTAAACTGGAAGTGCCAACCACTAAGACAAGTTTTTCGCATTGTAGATATTGGAAGATGTATATCCATGTATTTTTTCAGTAATCTAATTTTTTTTTCTTGTAAATTAGTTAATATCTCTTAAAATTTCCTTTTATTTAGCATGAAAAATTAATTTGAATTTTTTCACAAATAACACACTATAAAACCATAACTAATTATGATGCAAGGAAAAAGATGGAAGGACAGAAATTTTTGTCGTGTATTATAGGATGCTCTCTTTGTTGGGTACTAGACTTAGATGGTAAGTATTGTAGTTAAGTTTCCGTATTAGTAGAAAGCATCGAGTTTACGTGAGTTTTTTTAACAAAATAGTTACAACACATGGGCGTTGTTTGGTTGCAAGGAAAATGAGAAAAGGGAAGTGAAGGGATGAATTTTCCCCCCCCCCCCTTTTTGAGTCTTCTTGCAATCAAAGTGAAGTGAAATTAATTTAACAGAACTGTTTAATTGGATGATGTAAAATTTAAAAATTTACAACTCACTATCATAAGGGATTTATCTTCTTTTTTTTTTTTTTTTTTTTTTATTGATTGATTGATTCTACAAATTGGATCCAAATATTCTGAATGAGGTATTCAACTCCAAAGATGAATAGAAAAAGAAATCTTTATTGGTTCTACCTCATATTTTTTATGTAGAAAATAAATATTTTTGTCAAAAAAATCTGCCTACTAAAAGTTATAATCCATGATACCCATCCCCATTTGTTGTAACCTACTTTTATTAAGTTGTTTGTTTAACAAATGGGCCCACCATTTGCTAATACAAGGGTTTTGAACCTGACCCATCAAGCCATCGCTATCCAATGGAACTTTACGGCTATGTTTGGTTGTAAGGGGAATTAAAGAGAAGGGAAGTGAAATTTTTATACTTAAAAAAGAAATATATGTAATCATTACCCATGTGGCTTTAACATTAACTTCAAATCATTCTATATTTGGTTATAAAATTTCACTTTCCTTTGCATTCAAAACCCTTTTTTATACTATGTAAAATAAAAATTACTTGTAAAATATATCATTGCTAAACATGATTAAAAAATTAAGTAGTTTATACAATCACATGGCGTAATGATTATAAAAAAAAAAAAAATTAAAGTATAAAAATTTAACTTTCCTTCCCTTTAAATTCTCATTGCAACCAAACGGAGCCTACGGAAAAATTTTGAAAACGCCCCCAAGATGCTCAGGCTTTACCTGTCTCTCTCCCAACCCTCTTGAAAAGGACCACCCTGCCCCTCCCCATGCCACCCTCCATTTTAGTTAATTTTGATCTTAATTTCCACAAGTAGCGAGCACTTATATTGATCATGTCAACAAGAGGTGACAAGAATGCCTCTTAGAAACTTCAAGCTCTATTTGGTTACAAGGGACATTAAAAGGAAAGTGAAATTTTTAAATCTAAAAGAAAAACTTTGATAATCATTATTCAATGTTATTTTATAAACTACTTAAATTTATTACAATATTTAAGTAATAATTTTTTTTTATATAATTTTAATTTTATTTTTCAAATCCAAGGGATTTGTAAATGTATGAATGATTACATTTTTTTTTTAACCAAAACGAAAATCCAAATGTCAACCCCCA
>NC_056570.1:20856553-20865705 GCF_013358625.1 Macadamia integrifolia
CACTATCTTGCCGTAGAGAATTTTTATGCCTTGGACCGAAGAGAGAGAGATGGAGCTCATGTGAAAGTAGATGGCCATAGAATAAAGAAAAAAACAAAAGAAAACAAAAACAAAAAAAAAAAAAAAAAAAAAACAAAAACAAAAACAAAACAAAACACAGATTGAACATGCCTTTGGAGGTGCCAACCATATGTTCACCTTCTGGAGATGCATCAGATATAGGGAGGCCCAGTTGAATAATTTCTCTACCACGCCCCTTCATTGGTCTTTTTGTGGCCATAAACATCTGTCCTGCTTCCCATCAAACCAGTTTATTTGGAATTATTGACAATTACAGCAAAAGAAACACACTCAGACTTATGAAGAGCAATAAACTCACAGATAAAGGCTAACAATGTATTTTTGTGGCCACAAACATCTGTCCTGCGATACCCTTGAGTTTTATATTTTACGTTTTATCAGAATAGAAGTCTAAAACAAGATTAAAAGCGTTCCCCAACTAATAAGCAAGCTAATGATAGAACTAGGAAGGGGAAAATAAAATAGAATTTGCCTTCTACAATGAAGGAAGTTCCAGCACATGCTAACAAGACTCAATCCCCTACATGAACACGTGACAGCTTCCCTAATGCCCCAAACCCGAACCCTCCAAAAAAAAAATTAAATTAAATGATTTTGAGTAAGCATATCTCCATCTATTTAATGAAGTAAACAATTTTATATAGGATTCATTAAAATGATTTATTGTAAGATTAGGTATGTCTTCTAGATAAACTTAAATAAGGTAGTCCCTCACAACAGTTTGTTATGGTCTCAGTTTTCTTCTGTCAAGATCAACTCAAAACTCAACTCAGCTAAGCTTCATATCAACTGATCAGGTCACCTACAGAATCCTGTTACATCAGCCACTTTATTTAATGAAGTAAACAATTTTATACAGGATTCATTAAAATGATTTATTGTAAGATTAGGTATGTCTTCTGGACAAACTTAAATAAGGAAGTCCCTCACAACATTTTGTTATGGTCTCAGTTTTCTTCTATCAAGATCAACTCAAAACTCAACTCAGCTAAGCTTCATATCAACTGATCAGGTCAGCTACAGAATCCTGTTACATCAGCCACTCTATTTAAAGCCATGGGTTAACAATTTTATACAGGATTCATTAAAATGATTTATTGTAAGATTAGGTATGTCTTCTGGATAAACTTAAATAAGGTAGTCCCTCACAACATTTTGTTATGGTCTCAGTTTTCTTCTATCAAGATCAACTCAAAACTCAACTCAGCTAAGCTTCATATCGACTGATCAGGTCAGCTACAGAATCCTGTGACATCAGCTACTCTATTTAAAGCCATAGCAGTGGTTAACCCTCCAGATCTCATGTCCTTTTTTCACAAATCCAAGTCTTCAACAAAGGTCATCTTTGTCCTATCCCTTTCTTCTACCACCTTCAATTTGCATTATGCAACTCCTCACTTTGTTCCACATGTCCAAACAATCTCAATCAACCTTTCCACAACTCTTCTATTATTGTTGCAGCTACCAATTTCCTCCAAATGTAACCATTAACTACCATGTCTCCTTAAAGTCTCGCTCCTCATTATCTCAATATTTTTCATCTCAGATAAATTTCAGATGAGAAGTTTCTCTTTTTCCCAATAGTCATCTAGCTATCTTACAGAATCTACCCCTTACTTTCAGCTGGGAGATCAGAGGAGAACATAGAAGCTCCTGTTTGCTTCATCCACCCCACTATAATTCCAAAAGAGAGACCTTCAATTTCCATACTTTCAACGAACCAATATACCAAAAATGGTAACTTTGAGGCATCTCCTTATCATCAATTTTGACCACTGCATCTATGTTCCTATTTTTACCAAATCTGCACTCTATGCATCCCATTTTAGTCTGACTCATCTTAGAATCTTTGTAGAGGAAAAGGTTTATACTCCAAAAATCATAGTTCATTGCTTTTCAAGACCTAAGAAGAGAGGCAAATAAATTAACGATTTTGCTATTGTTGGATTGCTGATTATGAAACTCAAAAGACATATATTTAGCTGTATCTGTGAGAAGTGAATAAACTTTTACTGCATCCATTATCTGAGTAAGACTAAAATGCACCATTTCATGGATCATTGCCATCATATATAATAGATAGGGTATTTCTTCCACAACCTAACAAGCATGCTTCCAAGGGGAGTAAGAACATTACCCTAAGTTCCTACAAACTTCTAATAAAAGACAGAAAATAATAATACTAAAGAAATTTGGATTCAGAATTTCCAAAAGATATGAATGAATGAACTCTCTTGGACCATATAATAATATATAGAATATTACAAGTCACTTCACTCTGCCGGTGATACAAAGCAATGAGAAAGGAATGAGTAAACTTGCCTTGGAGCTGTCCTCTCCGTCCGGTAGCTCTCAACTCATTCACTAATGAAACAATCTTTGAAATTTTTGAGCTATCAAAGAGTTCTTCATACAGTTTTAGTCCTTCAACAACATTAACCTATAGGGCGAGTTTCAATTGCTTTTAAGGGCATAACAGATTAAAAAAAATACATAACAAAACTAAATTGGAAATAGATGTTATAACAGGTAGAACTTCAAGATTTGAATATTCCTTATTGTGTACAAGATCTTACCGCCTTCCCATCAAACATCTCAGTACCCACAAAAGTTTTCGGAATAGGAGTGGGATTCTGTTTCTCGTCTTGGTTTGGGATTCTATCTGCATCACTCTTCTGAAGGGCATCACTAGTTCCTGATATGATAGCATAACCAAAACAAAAATTAGCGCTTCCTCATCATAAACATATGGTGCTCTTAAAAGAAATGTAAAAGAAGTGGGGGGGGGGGGGGGGAAGAAACTGGATTCTATTCAAAGCTGAGCAAACCAAACTAAAAGGAAAATAAAGACTGGAAATGCAACTACCTTTCATTGGTGTTCTCTTTAATTCATTTCCATTTTTCATCTTCCCTGTTTTCTCCCAGAAGATTCATATCACATACATCCCACCCATAAGGAAAATTTCAAAGTGGGTCACACCATGTATCTAAAAGGCCCAAATCTTGTACGTAATATGAAGTAGCTTTCTTTTTAATGTTATAAAAACCCCAGTCTCATCCAATAAACTTCAGCAATGTAAGTAAGAGTACCTGTCGAGTTAGAAGTGCATCCTCCATCGAATGCCTCTGATTCTGAATTTTCATTTTTCCTACCTTCTGGGCTTTCAATACCATTTGAGCTGCCGTCTACCTTATATTGTGTCACACCACCAGATCCTGCACAGAAAGACCCAAAGCAATGAATCAACATTCTGAGTTAACAAATCATTTCAATTTAAAGAATGCTTCCTCAGTTTTCAGTAATTATGATTTTTTCCCCTTCCTTTTTTCTGTAGACTAATGTTTAATAATGCCCATGGAGAACCCATATAGAGGGAGAATATTACAATAAGTGGGAGGACTACTGAATGTTATTATAATTATAAGCAAACCATCTGTCAATTTTCAGGATAATGGGGTGCCACTTTCTTATAGTTTTCAGATGATAAGCGTATATGGGAAGGTGAGTAGTCCTGTTCCAAAGAAGCCTTTGATGTCATTGTAGTTCAAATTTCTATCATACCCTCAAAATTAAATCACAACACAGAGGTGGGGCAATCCTGCTATATTAACTCAAGGTAGGAAGTTTTGTAACACAATTGTACGAATGTGAAGCATATATATGTATAAGACTTCCACTGTTCTAAATAAACGGTATTTAATTCCCACAAAAAGTGCAAGCAGTATTTAATTCTCCAACCATGACAAAAATATTTAAAATATAATAAATCTTGAGGATTTTAGAAAATCCAAATAAATATGCAATACAAATAATTTACTTTCCTCCTAATGGATCAATGGCTCATTTCCTAGAACAAGATTTTAAAAAAGTGTTGTTCTCACAAATCATACAATCTTCCTAATATTAGAAACTACAAAATCATATTTGATATGGTGTCAAATGAAGAGTATTCTATTTTAAGGATAATAGTAAAACCTCATAAACAATAGAATTATGCCAACAACAGTTACCTTCTTTCTCCTCTGCAATTGCTGGACCTTTTTCGTCTGATCTCTCAACCTTATCCTTATCCTCCTGTTTCACAGTTTCAATCTTTTCAGGTTTTTCTTCAGTTTTATTTGAATCTAGGTTCACTGATTGAACAGAAAGGTTCACATCAAAACGATGAGGATCTGAACTAGATTTGTAATTCTCCTTGCTAGTTTCAGCCCTATACCCCTGTCTATAACCAGCACCAAACGAAGTGGGTTTCTTAAAATCCTTCTCCGTGACTTTGATCTGATCAAAATGTCTCTGTTGTTTCCTCCATTGTGCCTGCTGCAATGCAAACATGACTTCGGCAATTGAGAAATACTGTTGCATATGAAGAACAGGATTCCAGTTACTGCGGCGCTGCTGGATGCAACTGAAAACATAATCATACTCGCCAGGCTCACTAACTGACCGCAAATGATTACACAATGAATCAATGATGGCATTCGCCGCAGCAAATTCTCCCCGTAACCAGGAAATGAATCCATCACGCTCATCCGGAAACCACTGCTGTCGGTGAACCTCTCCGCCACCGCCAACACCACCACCGCTGCCCGGAAGCTGCATTTTATCAGGTAACACCGCATTTCCCGACGGCATTGCCATGAAACTCCAACTATCTCGATCCCATTAACACATAATTAACCAGCTCAACTGTACGATCTATCAGCTTATGAACAAACCGACACAGTAGTATCCAGTTATCAACACTAATGGATTCGAAACACTATCCTTGTCCAATTATAGTCAAATTAACGGAGCTCAATCTGCTCCACACGAACAAATTACACCTTCCGAAACACAGTACTGTACACAACAAGTAATAGTAGCTCCCTAACCAATTACTATTACCGATCAAGCTAATAAACACCTTCAATCAAACTACAACAACATGAATTTTATCAAACTTAACAAAATCCGAAATTTTCGAAAAATTCTGTTGTTTTCTGATTTGATTCTCTCTGAACAACGTAATCAAATGTACTCAGAAACAAAATGCTTCAAGTATAACAGATGAGATCAACAAAACTTCCATTCAAAACTTTAGAATTATCTATTGGAAAACCGAAATGCAGGAAGAATAACGAAATGTAATGTCGGTTCAGAAGTGAATTCTCCAGATCTAAATCGACACTGTTGAATCGTTGGAGATCGTTCAATACAGAAAAAACAAAAGACCAAAACAGGAAAAAAAAAATCAATTTGTAGATATCGTGGAAGATCTAGGGTTTCTGATAAATAAAAGATGGAGGAGAAGAAGGAAGATGAAGATAAATTGGCTTCCAAGGCACGCAATCTGGTGAAGGGTGAGGCCTCTGTTTCTCTCTCTTACTTCAGCTTTTCAGGAGCTTCGGTGAACAGTGGATCAAACCAGGAAGATAGATTATTGCTATAGGGGTATTTCGGGTATTTTATATGTAGGTTTTCCTTTTTCCTTTTTTCTACAACTCCACTTCCGCGTTCAGTGTTCACCAACTTGTGCTTTCATTAATAAGTTGGCGGCTTCGCGATCTCGATCTGAGCGGGTAAACCTGCAACTGGCTACAGCCCGTTATCAGCCGGTCACATCGTAAACTGGTTTTTATGTAAAAGGGCAATAAAGTCATTTCACATGAAAAAGGAAAAAGAGAAAAATGCTATTATCCTTATCGTGTTGGATCAGTATCGATTGAGACGATCTCCTATCCTTGATTGATCCAGATAGATTATCCTTATAGTTTCAGGGGTAAAACAGTGAAAAATTGTGCCATTTAAAAACATAAGGGTAGAACCGATTGATTCACATTGGTCTGATCTGATCCAAATAGGTATCGGATTGGTATCAACAAATACCAATTCTGATACCGATACCGTCCCATAAATTCATGCTTAGGGTAGCTCAAGAACCTTTTCGTAATCAAATTCACCCGTTTAAGTAATTATTCCTCATATGTTAGGTATAATTCCATTTATAAGTGGTTGATCTGGTACCAATTTTTAATTGGGTTAAAGCAAGCATTAGAAGTTTTAAATAAACTAATAAGAGATCAAGCTTTAATTGTATTGGGCTTAGTAAAAAGACTCTAAATGATCTTTGAACATGTCAGGTTAATTCGGGCTAATAATCGATCAGGTGCCTATTGAGTAGAGGATAAATACTCAAGTGAAATCGAGGGATAGGTCTTTGCAAGATTAATACCTCGATAAACTAAGAGGTAATGCATATATTTAACTTTCCTTGAGGCCTACCTATCCAAAGGAAGAAAATATATATATCAGATAGGCATAGGTAGTATGCATGGCATTTTGGTTTATACACATAATATAATGGAACATATGGGTACTACTGTATGCAGCAGGTCTTGATTGGCTTTGGATCCATTTGGCAAACTGAAATGTTAGCAGGTAACCATCTAATTACATCTGACATGGTCCATATGGTGTAGGGACCATATTCTATTAACGGTGTGAGATGGGATGAGGTGGTTACTTGTAGGGATGGGGAGAATAACCTGATTTCGAGAACTTGGTCATGCATCCATTACTAATTACCGAGGAAGAGCACTTGTTCCATGAAGAGGGACTTATTTTGGATGGACTTAACCTAGGCTCTTTTTGGATGGACTTCACACTGGTGGTGTGGGAAATTCTCTCCCTCCTCTCCAACATGTGGCCTATATTGCTACATTGTCAAGGACGAGATCACAATCCTTGTTCTTAGATTAATTAGTACAAAACTTTCATAATTAGTTGATTACCCTTATGTATTTTTCTATTACCTCAGCCACATGGAAAGGTGATTTGATCAATGATGTTAGGGGTAATATCTCAATACAAAGTGGTTCATATGATTAAGTTTGGCATTGAATTTAAACATGTGATAAATCCTTAAGATCTTTGCCCAAAAAGATGAAAATTTCGTAAATCCCCCTTACTTGCTATAGTCAAACTCGAAAAACACCTTTCCCACTATTCATGATACCCATCTCGTTACATCGACACCACTGATCAAGGGAATTATCTTTGATTGTAGGTGTGTGAAAACTGTCTATAAATATAAAGGAGAACATCCACTAATTTGTTATGATATTTAATAGGAAAAATGTGTTTCAATTTATCAAATAACTCACCCAATCTTTTCTTTAACTATATCACTTAAGATAAAGATAGATGTTGAAAAACTACCCCAAAAAAAATATTTTTTACTCATCCACTTATGCTATTTGACATTTTACCCCCAACTTTTATCTACCACTCTTCTTCGATCATCACCTGCATTGGCCACCACTATCCTTGTCACTGAAGAAAGAGAGGTGTGTGGGTGGGTGTGTGTGTGTGTGAGAGAGAGAGAGAGAGAAAGGTAAATGTAAAAAAAAACGTTAAGTGTGTGAAAGAAGGGGACTATTTTTGTTAGTTTTGTGATACCTCTTTATTTTGGGTAATTTGATAAACTGAAACTTATTTATAGATAATCTTTCAAAATTCCCCATGCAACCTGGTGGTTAAGCAGTCGAAACAATCTTTCGATATTCTCGGGATATGGGACTATTTAGTTCTCCCCACTCCTTTCACCTTACACATATGAAAGCCTTGTGCACTAGATATGACTTTCATGTAGATAATTGAACTATGCTCTATCTATCCAACAACGAATAGATTGATCACATTAACCCTCCACACATTATAGCAACAACTACCTACCTAGTAATTCCTCCTTATTCATGCCTCAACTAGACTTTTCATCATTGGGTCAGTGACCCTAATTTGATATTTTCTTGTTTTCAGTTAAGAAGGACCATAGTAAGTAAGGCAATACCAACGCAATAGATGACCCATATTTTACCATGAAGAAGAATTTTTTTTTTTTTAAATGAAAAAGAATACCAAACATAAAAAACGTGCATGACAAAAACATTTTTCTATTTGTTTAGTCGATTTCTATTATATAAACAGGCTCAAGGTAATTGGGTTAATCAGGCTATAATCGAGACGTAAATAGGCTAATTGATTAATTGGGCTATAAATGAACTATAATCAGGTTAAATAGGTTTAAACGAGCCAAGCAAGCTATGGATGATTGCTTATTGGTCAGTCTTGGTTAGGGGACTATGGGGCCTCTGCCTTGCATCTGAACTAGTCAATTATTAATCAATCGATGCTTGAGCCTGACACATTTAGTAATCGGTTGGACTAGTCTCAGGCTTCAACTGGTCGATTCAGATCAGGCATACCGATGTAGGCCAATTTTTGACACCCCTATTAGCACACATCCTGTGTATATCCATGTATGTGTATTATTACTACACTCTTTTAACTCGAATGAAAACAAGCAATTATATTTTAAAAAATAAAAAATAAATGACTTTTTTTTCTTTTTCCTTTTTTAATAGACATGAATAAGTTTTTCTACTCTACTATAGATTAGAGAGAACCCTACAAGGAAATTCAATACTGATGCTACATAGAAAATGCTAGGCACCTAATACCTTTCTATGCATTCATTCAAATCCAACTATAATAGAGATGGTCCCATACATCTTTATGGACATTGTAATTAATTTGTTGTACTTAAAGCCTTAAGGGCCAACCTAAAAGGGCTGCTTTTATGAACTTTTCTCTCAAAATTTGATATAATAGAGTTTGATTCTTCTCTAACCTCTATCAAGATAATGTACTTTATGAAAGGGGGTAAAAGATTTTGGTCCGATCATTTTTTGTTATAAAGTATAATGATATAATCTATCATAAGACATCCTTTTAATAACTTTTTTTTTTTTGGTAAAATTATTCAATATTCTCAAGTCAGTAATTTTTAAAACAAGATCCATGACATAGCTATGAACCCTTGCATCACCGATATTCCTCTTCCCTTTAAAAGGTTTCTACTTTCAATTCCCTAATTATTGAATATTTATCAATAAAAATACTGAAACCCTGAAACCTTAAACCCTAAATTGGGGCCGATTCCATTTTTTTCATAAATCAATTAATCAACTACATTAAATATGAATAATGAGTTGAAATATTTTCTTATTCTCTCTCTCCACCCCCCCCCCCC
>NC_056570.1:20865750-20886657 GCF_013358625.1 Macadamia integrifolia
AAAAAAAAATAGAGAGAGAGAGAGAGAGAGAGAGTTTGCTATTAATGTCAAACCATTTTTCAACCCACACTTAGATTTTTCATTAAGAGAAAAATCCCCACTTGAGTCATCAAACCTCACAAGACATTGTCATTAACAGGGTGATTTTTTTTTTTTTTTTTTGTGAGAAACCAAAATAAATACATGGAGGGAAATCAGTTACATTTGTAACCATGGTGGGAGTCTCACTTGGAAGAATGATGCGGCAACTTTGATCAATGGATTTTCTGTTTGAAACAAAATTTTTACCTTTCCTTTATCTCTTAAAAATTAAGTTGGTGAAAGTTTTCCTTCATTGTGGACGTACCTTTCACACATGGATGAAGGGCCATAATTACTTTATTCTACCATGCAAAAATTCAAAATGTTCTCATTGTTCTTAGAATTCCATCTAACTGGTAAAAAAAGGGATAGTGAGGAGATTCTCTTTTCATCGTGAGTGAAGGGAAAATCGGTTCCTATAAAAGTTTTTTCTTAAAATTAAAATATAATTTATATTCATTGCACAAACATAAATATTAAATTCTGATTATGCTCATCCATTTTAGCTGATTTGGCACAAAACTTTTGTCTTCGTTCAAGATCTAAATTTAGCCTAATAAATTTTGAAGGATAGAGTTTGTCCTCCTCTAAGTGTCTTTGCCAATGGTGAGGTGAAGTTAAACTCTGTGTTCAACATTAATTCTCACCCTTTATTGGTCAGAAATACCCTTCTCTAGTCCAATACAGGTCAGATGGGATAAATGAAGAGATCTCTCTTCACTATGAGAGGAGAGAAACTGGTCCAATTCCCAATGAGTATTGTATGAAGGAAGTTCAACTTTTTAACTCTTGGGCTTGCTATGTTTATGTAATTGGTGGTTTAATGATGTGTTTGTTATGCATTCTCAAAGAGATTATTAATCTAGAATGTATTTTAGTGAGAAAGAAAGAGAATAATTAGATTTCAAATTGCATTCTTGATTCAGAATTTATTCGAAGAATGTGTACCAAGTATGGCTTAAAATACATAAATGATTTCGATGCACTTCATTCCCAATAACTTCATACATTAGGCTCTCTTTAGTATGATTTTTATTTGTATTTATTAATTATTTTTTATAAATTATTTGTAACAATAAATTATGGACCACAAATAGTATTCGTTTGGTTACTATTTATAAAATAGATTATATAATGAGAAAATAGGTTTTAGTTAAAACATTCAATTTTGTGCTTTGAGCGAGAGATCATAGGATTTGGGGTTTTTTTATTGAAAAAAGTATAAAACATACTAAAGTTACTTATTTACCATTGATTTTGAGTAGTTTAACACAAGTATTTATTCAAGGTAGCAAAAATCAACATAAATGATTTGTTGCCATAAATCACAAATAGCTTAGAGTAATTTGTGATTTGTGATTTTTTCTAATTTATTATAAATAGAAATAAGTGCTATAAATTACACCAAACACTTGTAAAAATAGAAATAAGTCAAATAAATACAAATAGAAATCAAACCAAAGAGAGCCTTAGATGTACCGATTTAATAAATAAATGGGGAAATCACGTGTACTATAAGTCTATAACATGATTGCCTTCAAGATCCAAGATTTAGGCCACGTGGAGGCTGATCTCTTTATCCACCCTTAGATAAGTGGGCTAGCCTCTAGATTTCTCACATGACAAATTTCAGGTTTACATCGATTGTATAGAGCCATCATTTATTAAAATGTTATTACAAATTTTAATCATTTTAAATGTAAAAGGGTACCCAATCGTGGGTTGCCCATATGATTAGGGCAAATTGGGAATTATGTGGATAGATGTACAATAGACCACCAGATGCATTCACTAGTTTGGGCTGCGCCAGACTGTAAGGTTCTTTTTCTCAATTTATAGTCTCGTCTATCATATGGGTCAGAACACCTTGGATTAAACCTAATTGGACTCAACCTAAAATCAAGCTGTGTTTTTGTAGCAAAAAATTGTCAAATAAATTAGGATCACATACGAAAATACCACTTGTGGGGTCTAACTCAACAGCTTAAGTTATTAGGAGGAGATAGCTCAATGGTACATAAAGATACATCTAAGGTCTTAGATAACCAGTGTGGGACTATACTTCTATAACTCTCAATAGCTCAATTATCAACAATCTCCATTTAAGTAGATATACATTATATAGAGAACAAACAATCAACAAATACTATTTTGATATTATGTTAAACAAATTAGAATAAATTAGGAAAAACACTTGGGCTATCTTCACTTAATACCTTTAAAAGTTTTGCATTAGACCCTCCAACAAAAATTAACCATATAAGTGAAAATGAGAAATGCCTTTTACAATTTCCCTACTCTTTTGAATCTTAGGCTGCGTTTGATAGTCATTTTGTTTTAGAAATGACATTTCATGTAAAAAAATAAAATTTTCTATTTCTGTGCTAAAATGCCATTTAAAAAAAATGATGTTTAATTAACTTGTTTAAGGAACGATTACCCTAGTTTTCACTCATTTTCCATTTTGTATTTGGAACAAAACGGAAATAACGGAACAAGGTTTTGTCGTTCCATCATTTTGCATTTATTTCTTCTTTTTTTTTTTTTCCTTTTCGCTAAAAAAGAAAAAAAAAAAAAAAAAGAAGAGACACGAAATTGCATGACACGAAATGCTTTATTCTTTTTATTCTCATAGAACGAGAAAAACGTCAAAAACATTTTTCTGGATAACTACCAAACGCTACCTTACTTTAATTGTCTTGGAAAGGTTTTTCAATCAAACACATTAAAATAGTTGTTTCATGTTGATATATGAACTGTGATATTTATATTTTGGTTGGGAAGTTTAAGGTTTATTATCACGTGAATATACCCACATCTATCCATGTGTACCACATGGAAAATGGTGACAAAATCATTACCCATGTGTCCCAAATGTTAAATATAGTGACAAAATTGTTTGTATTAACTATATTTTGAATTTCGAGGATGTTTTTGTTCAGTTTCCTAGCTTTGGAGTCTCATTCTGTTAATTGGAATTTTGTCATATACTCGAATATTGTGAAATAAATGTTATTTCGTACTAAAAACAAATAGGAGATTAATAATACTTATTATAATTTTATTTGTATGGAAGAGATTGGGCACATCGATAGTTTTTCTAGAGCTAATGACTCAATCAATGAAAGACTGAAATGTAACGAATAAAGTGGCTTTTCCAAGAGGGAAAAAGAGGCAAACAAAATAGTGACACAATGCTAACATGTTTAACTTATTCAATATACATGATAATTGATTGCTGATGTGAACATAGATATGACAAAAGTTAAAGAGTCGGTGGTAATAGTTTAAGACTTTGAACATGTCACCGATTTAATAAAACATAGTAGCAAATATTTAAAATCTGACTCACAGGTAGATCTAATCATTCTTTATCTACCATTAAAATTTGAATATAATTCAAGTTCTTTATATAAGGAAAAAATAAATAGATAATTAGCGAGAGATTTATGTTCGTGAGCGTAATCTATATACGTTAATGTTTCTTTATATTTATCTTTTTCGTCTTCTCTCTTAAAATGACTTTTTTGCCCTTACGATGATTCCTTTCAAGAATAGTCATTGGGAATATCCTATCGCCTTAGGCTACACTCTTAAACAATAAACATTCTTCTATGAAATAAATATTGGAAGAAGAAGGTTGTTGGGCTACGTGGAATTTGCACCCAAACACATGAAAAACAAAATTATCATCATCTCACATGAAATGAAATATCCTAATCCTATTGGATGCCCTGGATGTGCGTTCATTGGTCACGCCATTGCAAGCCAAAATTTGGATCATCCAAATGACATGGTCATAAGTGAATACAATTTAACATTTATTGAATTTAACATGTGATTAATTCATTTTTTTTTATGAGAAAGAAAAAATGTATTAAATAAAAAATTTAATCCATAAAGTGTAAAAAAAAAAAAAAAAAATCCCTGGAGGACCTTACCAATCCATGTGGTTAGAAACTGCCACATCATCAACCATGTGAGTAAAAGAGTTAACTTTAAACTTGTTTTTAAGCATTCAACTGGTCCAAGCTGTCACATTTTTGCTAATTTTAGAAGTTTATAACCATTTTTTAACCTAAATTTGTTTATTTGAATAAATAATTACCTAATTTATGTAAAGATTCTGAAAACAGTTTCCTAAACAGCCCTTTTCTTAAGGGGACTGAACCGAATTTTGGTTTGGCGCAACTCCGAGTGTATCATCTTCTTACATTACCTCTTTAGGGCATTGCTTTAATATCTCAAAACCAAAGATTTTGGAGGGAATTCAGAAGCTTTAAATTTCTGTTTCAAAAAAAATCTGAAAGAAAAAAGAATTCTCGAGGAAGAAATCTCAATCCTGATAATCATTTCTTGACAAGCATTGCAGAGCTCGAGAATCATCATCATCATGGCTGCGACTTTTTCATACAAAACTGTAGTTCAACCGAAGATGGTTTCTTCTAAAACCCTAGCAAGTCCTCGTTTTTTTTCGAGAATTTGTTCTCCTGCAAGTGAGTTGATTCATGAATTTGTTTTGTTTGATCTCTGTTTGCTTTGATTCTTCCCAATTTTATTATTTATTTATTTTTTATCTTGTCATCTTTGTAGGAACTTTTAATGGATCATTGGTATCTCGAAACAAAGGGTTTTGTGTCCCTGCACTATGTGCTGTGCCTGGGACTGTGAATTCTGTCGTTACGGTTGAAGACAAGAAGATCGAGAATCCGATTATCGTCATTGATAATTACGACAGTTTCACTTACAATCTTTGCCAGGTTTTCTTTCAATCTTCATTTCGTTCGCTAAAGTTTGGGTTTTCCTTTTCATTATGTCTTTGGTATTTGTTTCCTAGATGTGTTCACAAATAGGAGTGATGCCTTCTTATCGTTTATAGGTTGTATCAGGAAGAGGAAAAAAGAAAGAAAGAAAAAAAAAAGAATGCGCTTTTTTTGCTTATAAATTATAAATCAAGTGCCAATTTTTATGTTCCTTGGCTGCATTCTGTTCTGAAAAAAGTTTTGCTTGAATAAACTATAGCTTGATGAAGGTTTATTTGTGCTCAAACTGGAGAAGATTTTTTCTAATTGGGCCTAACTCTTTCTGTTTTTGAAGTATTTGGGAGAGCTGGGTTGCAACTTCGAGGTATACCGAAACGATGAACTTACCGTGGAGGAGTTGAAGAAGTAAGAGATTTTCTTCCTAGTTGGTTTATTGCCAATTTCATGCATATAACTTGATATGTGGAAAATGTCCTTATCTCCTTGATTAGGAAAAAATTAACCATTAAACCCTAATGTTAGGACTGAGAACAAAAATTATTAACTTCTTTAGGTAGATTGTTGCTAGAGTTTACCATTCTCAACCCATCACGATTCAGAGAGCATGATCTGGAAAAGGATTGACAACATAAATACTACACAAGTTTAAATTATTCTCGAGATTCACATCTTTCCCTCAGTTACAAATATACTTATTTTTTTTCATCTTCAAATGGCTTAATACACTGCTCTTGACTGCATCCGAAAGAAAATGGAATTATTGTTGAATGTTGGTTGCCAAGTTTGTATCCCAATGAGATTTTTTTTTTAGGGGGGTGGGGGGGAGGGGGTGTCGGAGGAGGAGGCAGGGATGAAAGTCTAAAATTAATCAACACTCATAGTTAATTTATTTTCCAATGAGTGACATAGTCAAACAATTTCTTAACAAGGGAGATTGGGATATCCTTCTGACAATCATCTGAGTGGAATTTGATTTGTTATGGACATGTCACATCTTTAAATATTTGGTGTAAATGAATTTATTTGTCATATGTACAGGAAAAATCCAAGAGGAGTGCTTATATCTCCAGGACCAGGTTTGAGGACAACCTATCTTATGACTGTCCACTAGTACAATGTCAGATTAGTTAAGTGAATTGTGTTTCCCTCTTACAGGTGCACCTCAAGATTCAGGGATATCATTACAAACTGTTTTGGAGCTTGGACCTACAGTACCTTTATTTGGTGTTTGTATGGGATTGCAGTGCATTGGGGAAGCTTTTGGGGGTGTGTATTAATGCTGTTTCTTCTAGTTATTGACTTTCCACTTTTTTTGGATCCATCTTGTTTGCTTTAAAATCTGTGGTTACGTACCTAAAATACACTTATATTTTTCTTTTCTTCTTCTTCCTTTCTTTTTTTGTTTTAATTTTAAATTTTTTTTTTTTCTGTTGTTGTTAAGGGAGTCAATTATCTTTACTGTTTTGCAGGAAAGATTGTGCGCGCTCCTTTTGGTGTTATGCATGGGAAAAGTTCTCCTGTATATTATGATGAAAAGGGGGAAGATCTGTTCTCAGGATTGTCTAAGTAAGTTGTCAGTTTTCCTTTTCTCTCCCGACACCTAATTTCATGTCGTTTTTATTTATTTATTTATTATTTATTTTTTAATGTTTAGGTTGCTTCATCTCAAATTCTTTAAAAATGTGTATAGATATAATCATATAATATTTATCAGGCTCAGTTCCAGCTGTAAGTGAAGGTTAGGCATATTGATTTCACTGAGAAATAGGAATCAGAGTTATCAAACTTCATTTTCCTGCATTTATAGTATGAAATGAATCAATCATCCACTTTTGGTATCATATTGAACAAAAATGGTGATATTGTTCCTCATTGAATCAAGAATTCGATTTTGGGAAGCATTATGATCATGATCAGCCAATAAGAAGGGTTTCAATTTATCAAATGAACAATTTGCAGACCTATTGATTCTAACAACTGATTGCAGTCATGGTAAGTAACTAAGTTGCTTTAATTTTTCATCTTAGAGATTAAGCTTACTGAATTCTATATGTTCTTTTACACATACATATTATGAAGCCATGTGCTTCAGGCATGTGCCTTGCGCCTAATTCGGGAGGCACACTCCTTGCACCAAGTGCTAATTAACTAACGTGTACGTCATTTGTGCTTGGTCACCTTTTTGTGCCTTGATTGGGCTGTTTAATCCAAGGAAACAAATCATAATATCTTAAGTAAATGAACATATAAAATCATTTTCTTAAATGATATTGGCATAAGTAACTGCCAAACTTGGTTTGAAATGGTGGTCGAAATAGACAAGTTCCAATGGGGTAAGTGAATTATATAGGTGGTTCAACTGGTTTCAGGTCGAAACATGCGAAATAAAAAGGTCGAAACCCATGGAAAACTCAAAATTTGGTTGAAATGGATCGAAATCAGGTACAAATCCGATTTGACTATAGATGTCGTCTCAGGCTTGGTCGATACCACGAAGTTTCCACAGAGATTTAGAGCCATGCATCTGATTCTATCTCTATCATTCACATGGATTGAACTTTGGCATCTTCCTCCACCATGCCAACTTGCATTGTTCTGAAAAACGGAATGGAACGGTCAGTATCGGCCTTGACCGATCCCAAATCCTTAACTTTTTCAATCCCGTTCTACATGTATGATTTAAGGGTAACTTAACAATAGTTGGTGTTGTCCAACTTAACAATGGATAGGGTGTTTGGATTTTCAAGAGCAATCAGACTGGGGTTAGCACTATTCGATCTACCAGCTGAGGCTTCTGTTGGTCTACTGAACTCGAACATTATGTGAGAACAGACTGGGGAAGCTGGTTGGATACTCAAACCAGATGTGGAGAACACACTGTACCCATACACTCTTTCCTACATTCACACGACATTCCTGCAAGCAAACAGATCGCAAAACTTGAAGAAACTTCAATCAAATATACATTTCAACGTTTGGGTTCGTTCTATCGCACTCACAATCCCCAAATAGCTACTCACAAACAAATAATACGAGATTTCCTGAAGCTTAACATTCAAGTTGATAGAACAGCTAGTAAACGAGAATCTGGTTGTACTGTAACATTCCAGAAAATTGAGTTGCAAACCAACTCTTCAACTCCTTTGCAGCTGAGGTTATGGGGGCTTGAAAGAAAACCCTTGGGCCCAATTTCAAATGATCCCTGAGGAGAGAGAAAGGGAGCAGTCAGCAGTAACTACAGGGATGGCAGTACCCTTGTTTTTCCTTCCTTGCTTACAAATCTGTCTTCACAGCTTCAAATCTTCATCAATGTATTTTCTTTTTGGTGGGTGAACAGCTTGAACAACTCTTCTTACATTGTGCACCCTCTATTGGAGCACTCTATTCTTCTAGTGCTTTAAAAACTAGAGGCACAAGGGAGAGACAAGTTGTTGGTCGACTCTCAAACCAGCTTTGATACCAAGTTCAAAGCAATAAAAGAGAAAAAAAATGAGAGAAGAGAAAGAAGAGTAAGAAGAGGAAGAAAAGATGAGAAGAGCGAGAGAAGGAGGAGGATATGTAAGAATGCTTGTATTTACTTGTGAAAACTATGTAAGATTACATCGATACCCTCCACACTAACAAAAGAATACATAAGGAGGTAAAAATACAAGCTTATTTAATCAGTACCCAATATACCCTTACTCTATGAACTAACAAATCTATGAGGTGTAATTCAGCTTATGTTAATCTGTTGGTTTCCTATTAGAGATTTGTTTCGGCATAAAGTGCATAACTAGCAAGTTATTTACTTGGAACCTTATTTTTCCAAAGATTTTTGTACCAAGGGTAATCATTGTTGGGTTCAATTCTTTGAAGGATCACTGTCACTGATGTAACAGAAATCATCTCAGTTGACACTTGAGACCAGCTCCATGAATCTGTCTTCAAAGTATCAGTCTCCACACCTCTTAAGATTTTAAGCAGGTTGCTAACATATTGCAGCTCCAAATCATTTAACTTTCTAGAAGAACCTCGGGGGTAGTGGTGGCCAATGGGGCAGGTTGGGTTGGCTTTGGTTGAGTTCTCTCCAACTAAATCTGTTTATGACCCAACCCATTTGTGACACGTTCAATAGCAATTAAACCCATACTCAAACCGATCCTCCTGTGGACCCATTTACAACCCACCTAATACAGATTTATATGTTACACGATTATGATCTTGCAACTATCAACCAATCTTGTATCCGACCCAAAAAATCAATTCGATCTGTTTTTTGCTTCTTTACGATGCCATACCTGAATTGACCCGACTTAAATTGATTGTGTAAGGCAGTGGGGGTGGTGAATAAAAGAGAGATGGTAGTAGGTTGGGGAGAGAATGAGGGGGCAGATAGGAGAAGGGGGTTGTAGATCTGGTTGGGAGAGAGAGAGAGGATACATGTTGATAAACTCAAGTAAGCTGAAAAAAGGATTAGTTGAGATGGTTTAAAATGCTGACCTATTTTACTATGATTGTCAACATCTAACTATTATATATGACAGAGACCCAAGCAGATGCTGTTACACATTTACTACGTATGGCTATGTACACCTGCAATCTATCTGATTTCTGTTAGAGACAGTAGTCACATGCCACAATGTAATTACTTATCTGTTGGAAATTGCATTTATCCTGAATAACTGGGTATTTCACTTTCTTAGGCCCGTTCTGAATTTGAGTTCCAGATCTCTTAATTGGATTCAGTTAATCAAATAAGATTTTTGCACATAGTTTCAAAGATCATCACCAAGGGTGCATTATTCATTTGTTATGTAGTCTTCATTTCCACCATATGAGTTTTGGTTTCTGAAAAAGTTGGCTCGGAATTACCTTGATTATCTTGCCATATCAATCTCTTTCCCTTTTTTCTCTCTCCTCCACATGGTCTCCTCTTCTCCCTCCCCAATCCTAAGTGGCAGTACTCTCCCTACCCCCTTGTATCCCTAAATCCTAAAAATCTATCTCCTCACTACCACCATGTTTTCTCCTGCCTTTATGTAGAGTTAGTTATAGATCATGCATCCTAAGATTTTAAAATTTCTAGTATCTCTTCCTTTCATTCATTTCTCTACTCGGAGTAACTCTGAAAAATCTCCGGCACACAAGACATTTCAATAAGAGAAACTATTTAAGGAAACTAATCTTGTCTTACTTTATAGCATTCTAAATAGAACTGTAGTTAGGTTGCTTTTGATAAAATTCCCAATATGGTGAATCTCTCAACAGTTCTTTGTCCCGTATCATTATATCGAATTTAAGATCAAATTTCATAGACCTCTTATCCATGGTTCTTTCTAAAATTTCTCTCTTCCTGTCTCAGGTGCTTGGAGGCCTTGGCACCTTGATTGTGCCTCAAATAACCCTGAATGAAATCAATGGCACTATTTTGTTAAATATTGGGGGAGCTCAAATCTTAGGCAGCTCTATGAAACTATTTTTGGTTATCACTGGCATGGGGACAAGTTTTTATTTATTTATTTTTCTTGACCTTGTGTCTCAGTTATATTATTGCCCACTCCGGCTTTTCTATTTGATTAACAAATTATTTGTGTTTAATTTGGATCTTTGAAAGATGTAGATTTAGAGCAAGGAAGTTAATGAATGTAAAAATGGAGCATATGCTAGGTCTACCAAATTTTGCAGTTCATTGCACCAAATAGTGAGAATGCATTTTGTTCATCGTTATTCATGTCATCCATTTTGAAAACAAGATTTTGCTTACAGAGTGGAAGTGCTATTTTAGTTAAATAGGAATTGATATTGTGCTTTCATGGTTTTTTTTTTTGGGGGGGGTGGGGGTGGGGGACTTGTTTCATATCACTTTATATTCTTGTTCACATGCAAAATTTTTTAAAATTTAGTTGAGATGGAATATTGACATGGTTAAGCAGCTTTGATATATGCTCAGGTTCTGTAATCTTATTATGGTATTGTGTTTGCTTTGATTATGTATTCCATCTATTAATTATTTGGTAACTGTTTGAATTGCCTTTTAATTTTAAAGATTCTATCCTCTATAAAGTTGATGCTTGGTAGGAATATACCAAATATGGATCCCTTAGGTAATTTCTATGGATATTTTCCCTCTTTATTCCGAGCTAGTAACTGTATACAGTTTGCATCAGACTAGGCATATTTAATTGGTAGTTTGAAAGTATGGTTGACTGTTTGTGCGATAATGCAGCCCTTTTACTGCGGGTAGATATCATAGTCTTGTGATCGAAAATGAGAGTTTTCCTAGTGATGAACTTGAGATTACAGCATGGACAGAGGATGGATTGATTATGGCTGCTCGTCACAAAAAGTATAGGCATCTTCTGGTAATGTCCTTTTCCACCAAAATGTTCCATCTGGGAAATCATTTTCTTTATTGATGTGGATTATGTCTGATGGATATGGAAATTAGTTAACAAAATTTGGATGTGCAGTAAAAATACAGTGGTATATGTTTATCGTGCCAAGAAAGAACTACATGAGTTGAGATTGCTTCCCCAACCCCTCCCCCCGGGGCGGGGGGGGGTGTCTTTCATTTTGTCCACTGATTACAAAACATGTTTAATATATCAAGAATCTCTTAATGCTGAAGTATTGCATCTGGTGATCTAAGTTGTATCACATATGTCATTTAGTATGGGGCAATGAATTTAAAATGAAATTGATTCCAACATATTTTATAGTTGTTAAAATTATGAGTGATTAGTCCATTAAAGGTTTTTTACATTTTAGAGTATAGATTCCTTGATAACATAGTTTTTGAGGCATGACTTATGCATTGCCTGGGTGTCCAAGTGCTAGTGAAAAGGCAAGGTGTGTTGTTGCCACTTTTTTTTTTTCTTTAATTAAATGTATTTGATTCTCTTTATAAATCGCACATTGGTTTGTGTATATGGATTGGTAGCACAAAACATGGAATCATGCTTTAAAGCATTAAAAAAAAAAAAAAATGAAAATAAGGGTACTGAATCGAAGTCTTGACTTCAACACTAAACCCTTTGAGCCTTTGCGATGTGATTCCACTCTTCAGCGACTCTGTCTGTGGCGACTCCAACAGGCAGCAAATTGGGCGGGCACTGTTCTCTTGGAATCCGGCGATTCCATAGTGGCAAACCCCAACAGGGAGCAACTCCGGCGGGCAGTAGCTCTCTTCTTCTCCAGTTCTCTGTTTTGGTCCATCTGGATTGTTCCTTAACCCCCCCCCCCCCCTCTTCTCAACCTTCTGCTCAAATCCAGAATCAAAATCTGTGGGATTTCGATTTTAGAATGGAAAAAAATAATGCTGAGTAGTGGCAGATGGAACAAAATCTGCAAACAAGATTCAAAAGGAAAACCAGTAACTATCTATAGTTGAGCACTCCAAAGGGAAAAAAAGTGCATTGTTTATGGATGTGGATGTAAACACAAACTAACCTAAACACATTTAGGTTCAACATTGATGCTCACCTAGGGCGCCTTGACAGGTGCCTTGTTGCCTCAGGTGCTTGGGCTTCCCTCTACCACCATGGGTTGCCTAGACAGCTATGTTTGATAAGGTCTGGAAATGCAAGGGCAATTGATGCCGGATCAGACAGGGGATCTCCTGGTGGGGGGTATGTTCAATGGGAGAAAACAAGAAGAGGGAGTCCAGGTTGAAACATATGAAGTATTGGCATTGCAGCATATTTAGTCACTTCCTGTCCTCCTAGTTTTCTTTTAGTGGTTCTGTGGATTAGGTGGGGAAGAACAATTCATTATGTACATAGGTGTCATGTCATAATGATGTCACAGTGCAACCCTCTTCTCACTGCGTGCTAGAATCACCCATCATCTCTCTTTAGTTTTTGAACCACCTCGTTGGCTGAACACATGTTTCACCCATTGATCAACATTGTCAATTCAGAAGTTCAGAAGTTCAGAACTATAGTGTTGTTCTACCATTTTAACTATGTCACTAACTGTCAAACCTGGCCTCTGATTGTCTGAAGCCTAAAAAATGGCCTTTTAAATTAGGTCAATTCTTCTTGAAAATCTAACCTTGCATTCATGGAAGAAAGAGGAGATTACCATGTCTGTACAATCGAAAATACAATTAGAAAGGAGGGGGCGGGATCAGAAGTTGAAGGAACTTCTTAAAATGTCTGCCTAAGAGAATTATAAACTTCTAAATGAAAAGGATGCTGACTGGATTAACAATGATGGATCAGTCTCAAGAAATTGGAATGAAATCCTTTTATAAGTTGTGAATCTAGTGCCTGCATCTTCTTTTCCTTGCTTTGGCTCTAAAGTGACATGTCACCTAATAACGAGATTTGGAAAGTTAACCAAGACTTTGTCAAGTTGAAATATCTCATGCTTGCTTCTAAGTGCCAGCCTCTCATACAGCTTGATGATGTCTATCGGTTTCAGCAGTTGCTTTTGTAAGAAGGCTTCTAAATCTCTAATGAAATATATGCCTTTTCTTTTTCATGTTATCATAGCATTTTTTTTCCAGTCATTAATTTATTATCATTTGGTTGACCAATATGTGCTGCTGTTGCAGGGTGTTCAGTTCCATCCTGAAAGCATCATAACAACAGAAGGTAAAACCATCGTTCGAAATTTTGTCAAAATGATTGAGAGAATTGAGGGTAAATCCCAAAAGTGAAGTTTCAATGCAATATTATGTTTACGGAGTATTAAACAATGTCTATGATGTACTGTAAAGCAGAGCAAGGGAGGTTGTAAAAATAAAATGGTCTGTAATAGCACTTAGACCAAAATAAATCATACAGTGTTCCATTTTCAGTCGTGGTTTCTTCAATGCCCTTCAAAAGTGTAACTGATTGCAGCTATTATTAAATTCAGAAGTCTTTAGAATCTCCTCCGCCAATTGCAGATGGGAATCTCTAAAACCAAATAAATGCAAACAAGACTTTCCAATATTGTATAGTTCTGTTGAGCCCAGGCAACAGTATCAGATTGTGATTGGAGGCCTGAAGGGTGGTAAAAACTGGGCCTAGAGTTTATCATCAGTCTCTTCATCTTTCTCTAATTTGAGAATCTTTGTAACTAATGCTGGGTCCACTGACTGCAATTGTGTAGCTGGTGACTGTTATCAAGTAGTCTGCCAGCTAAACCCTGGAGAAGTCAGACAGGTAAATCCTTGGATCCATCTGGTTGGAATGGTACTGGATAATATCTGCGAATTTCTATTATCTTAGATATAATATTGTATTGCAGTTCTTTTCTTTGTCACCCATTCTTGACTCTTTCCACAATACTTAAACCTCCCTAATTTAGCCAATCCTCATCCTCACAACTCTTATCTACTGCAGCAGTTCAAGAAGTTGACAATGGTGATAAAGATGGAATGTGGTCACAGGGTGGCTGGCTTATCTTCCTTGTCAGAGAGAGAGAGAGAGAGAGAGGCTCTTTTCTTTGTCACCCATTTTTGACTCTTTCCTCAATACTTAACATACAACATAGCCAACCTCTCACTCACGATTCTTATCTACTGTAGCAGTGCAAGAAGTTGACAATGGTGATAAAGATGGATATGGTCACAGGTGGCTTATCTTCCTTGTGTGTGTGTGTGCGAGAGAGAGAGAGAGAGAGAGAGAGAGAGAGAGAGAGAGAGTGTGTGTGTGTGTGAGAGAGAGAGAGAGAGAGAGAGAGAGAGAGAGAGATATCTTCCTTGTGTGTGTGTGTGTGTGTGTGTGTGTGAGAGAGAGAGAGAGAGAGAGAGAGAGAGAGAGAGAGAGAGAGAGAGAGAGTGATTGGCTGGCTGAGCAACCAATTGAAGAGGGCAGATCAGGCGTGTTCAGATTACCCACCCAAGACCTGTTGTCAGTATTTGCATTTGTGTTTAACTTATCTGGTTTCAAGCACACAAACTCTAAGTTGAAGACCAAGTGTTAGTTCATATGAACTCATATCACCCAATTCTGCTTCCTAGCATCTGCCGTTGGTTTCAGGGATTTCAGGGACCCAATTTTCTTCTCCCTCAAATACCAATGGAGCAATTAAAAATGGAACTGTTCAATCTCTAATGGATTATGTGCTTACACAAATTAAATAATTTATGTGAAGTGCATGGGACCCTTTGTTGATGCCACCTCAAGTAACTTGAACTTTCAACTTGGGATTGAGCCAGTGAGGCTTTGCTGAATTCTCGAGTTCTAATGGGCCCCCAATTCTCCCTTTCACTGTTTCACATGTGAAATATAAAACTACAGAACAGAACAAAACCTAAGGCCACATCCCTTGGTACTTCCAAAAGGTTCCCAACTGCGACCAAAACTTAACAGGACCTTTGGAGCCATCTTTCTTCTCATTTACTGACAAACTTCTTAGGATTTCTCAATTTGTCCCCACATCCATTTCAATCCATATCCAACCAAGACAATCTAAAGGCTTATTTTTGGCCACGTGTTGTATTCAAAACATTATCATAAAAAGCTGACCTAGGGTTCCAACCTTTGACAAATTGTCCCTCCCACATGAACTTAGAAGTTGCTTCACATTTAAACAGAGGACAGAGAATTAGAGAGGCAAAATCTGAAGGGATAAAAACCCATTTCTTGTCCATGTTATTATATAAAAGTTTCATAGCTTAGAGCCTTAGACATTTATTTGAACATAAGGTAAGGGAGGGGAAGGGAGGGTACGAAGTTACAAAAATCATGAATTACCATTTATAAAGGGAAGACACATCAATCCAAACATATACTAGAGAATAAGCTATGAAGATGAATAATATATATACCCACATGAAATCTATATGACCTGACCAACCTCAATAAAGTTCCCCCTCTATTCACATAAACTGACCCAACGAAATGAAAATGACATAATGACATGAGCAAGGAAAAACAGGGCCCCTCATGAACCAAAAGTCAAGGCTTCTAGAGGGAGATGGTGCTCTCAGCCTTGCTTGCTCTGCTCCGGTGGTGGTGCCGCCGCTTCCCATGGTGATGCCGGCCTCCACCAAATGTAACCGGGTCAAACCCACGGAGCCGCTCCGCCTCACTCGGGTCGATAACACACTCTGACAGAGGAGTTGGGTATCGGACCCGGTCATAGCAGTATGAGTATTGCAAATAATTCTTCCTGAATTGAACCATTTTGGATCTTTGCTTGGATTTGATGCCGGTTTGGATATTGAGGGCGGTGAGAGTATTACCGGCGTCGCACTTCTTCGATGACAATTCAATCGGGTCGACGGAGCACCCGTGGAGGACCAGGTCGGAAAATTCAGCAATGTAAGGGGCATATTTGTAATTTACTTTGTATTTTCCTCCATTTGTAGCCCAAGTAGAACCATCCCATATAGTGGCGTATAAGGACATTGGCTTGGAGGGGAAGTCCCCACCCATCGCTTCAGTCCTCTTAATCTCTCTTATCGGAACATCGTCAACATAAAATCTGATTAAATTAAGAAAAAAATAATAATAATTGAGTGAGACCAAGAAAAAAAAATGAAAATTATCCAAAAAACCATATAAGGAAAAGCTTTCTGAATTTAATCATTAATTCTCATAATTGAGGGAAAATTTGATCTTCAGAGTTCAGACTTCAATGAAGAAATTAGAGGGTGAAGTCTGAGTTAAAAAAAGGTCAAAAAAGAAAAAAACTACAAAGATCATTGGCATT
Organism: Macadamia integrifolia; assembly: GCF_013358625.1. Taxonomy (NCBI): domain Eukaryota; kingdom Viridiplantae; phylum Streptophyta; class Magnoliopsida; order Proteales; family Proteaceae; genus Macadamia; species Macadamia integrifolia. The sequence continues at coordinate 20,882,226 of NC_056570.1, forward strand.
AATTTTGAATTTTCATGAAGAGAATTCAGAGAATGGAAACTAAACAAAGAAAGAAAATGATCACCAGTTAACAGGAATCCATGTTAAGGAAGAACTACCAAATTTAATAAACAGAGGATGTCCATATAACAATAAAAGAACCATTCTAAAGAAACCCAAATGATATCTTTCTGCCAAAAAAAATCCAGAAAGATCAAAATTTTCCACTCCTAGTAGCACTAGAATCACATCAAAACACCAAAAACAGAAAGACAATCGATAACAGACAATGACAGAATTAGAGGAAAATTAGATTTTCAGAAGGAAAGATGATTAAAAAAAAAAGCTGCAATAGCAGAAGAGACTAAGGGGTGAGATTATAGTTTTCTAAGTTGCTTACATAATGAGATTATCAGTCCAGAGAATGCTGTACTGATGAAAATCTTCAGAAGGATCAAACCAGAGACCGTATCTCTCTTCCCTTCCTGTGCTAGTGCTTCCATTGCCATAAACATTTGTCTGAATCCTCCATTCTTTGCCTCTAATATTACCCAGAAACTCAAAATCCAATTCATCATGGATTTTCTCAAACATATCTCCATTTGACATCTAAAGCAACCCATCAGGAACATTAGACAAAACCCAGAGTCTTTTTATAACCAAAATAGAAAAAAAATGATCTTGGCATGAACGATTCAATCAATACTCACATAAAACGCGACGACAACGCCGGCTGTGTAATCGGCTGGTAGCTTTATTGAAGCACTGAAGAACCCATGTAAGTAAAGGTCCTGAGAGACAAACCCAGAACCTGGTTTCCAAGAGAAAATCAGAAAAGTGAAGAAACAGAGTAAAAGCAGAGCAAGCGAGAAAGAGAGAGAAAATGACCTGATCTTTCGTTTAGAGAGAGATGAACAGTTTTTCCATCTTTTAAGATCATGAGATTATTATCTCCAAACAAATGAGAATACCCTTCATCGAAAGACAATATGGGTAGAGTCTGAAACTTAGAATTTGTTGCAGAAACCAAAACCAGAACAGATAAAACCATAAAAAATTCCAAACAAAAGCCCATCATTTTTTTCTCCCTCCTACTTTCACTACTGCTGTGGTGTGTGTCTCCTCTGTGTATTCGTATATTAATAAGCTTTGTCCCTCTCTTTTATCCTTTTCTTCTGAAGATGGAGCTCGAATCTCTTACAGTAATGGCAATAGAAACCCAAAAAAGTAACTGATCAAACAAGAGACGGAAAGAAAGAAAGAAAAGAAAGAAAGAAAGAGAAGATTGGAAGAGAAAAGGGCGAATGGGTTCTTTTTATTGGGGGAGGAATTAGAGTGAGGTGTCTGGTTGATCAGTTGAGGACAGATTTAAAAAGTAATTATGGAAATTCTATTTTTATTAGTTAATAATTAATTAACTTATCAACCATAACCGTTGATATATAAGTTGATTATTTAATATATCTCTTAAATAAAAAGACACTTTATATATTCCGTGTGAAGAGTGTGTCTTTTATTACTTGTATTTTTTGTTCTTTTATTCTCTCTTTTTTTAATATCTATTTATTTTGGTGACTAGTATACTTCCATAGACATACATGAGATGCATGTCAATACTCTAAAATTGATTGAATTAAATACGACATTTGGTTGGGGGTCAGTATGAACCCATAGGATTAGTCAGGCCAAAGGCCGGCATATCCATCATTCACAACCAAAAAAAAAAAATAAATAAATAAATAAACATGTGATAATTTTCATGTTCAATTTTCGACCATGTCTTTTCTATCAGGCGATTGGAATGGAAGTTGTTTATGAGGTTTGCAAAGTTTGGAAAAATAGAGATTTACTATAATACTTTAGAAGATACTAAAATTGATCACATTGTCCACGTGGTTTGTGAATTTTTCTAAACTTCACTAGACCTTGAAATTGAATACATTGTGCTTTTGAACTTATGCAAATTTCTGATGACTCTGAAATTGAATACATGGCTAATCTAGAACAACGTCCTTGTTGTCCGACGGTTGCAATGGACACTATTGAGTAGGAATCTAAAAAATCATCAAGAATCAATTAGACACGTTAGATTAATCGAATAACAGAAATTAAACAAGATTGAATGAATGCCTTATTTGTCGTATTTGGTTTTAGGTATTTTAGGAATTGCACAAAATCAAAATTTAGCGGATATAAAAAAAAACCCAATAAATTTTTTTCTTTTACATTAGTTTATTTTTTATACTTGAGAAATCACACCAATAACATAACCAATAAAAACCCATTAAAGAACAATAAGAAGCCAAAACCAACCAAATTGAAAATTGCTTAACTATTTGACTCTGACTTGACCTCTTACATTCATAAAAGGACCAAGTTTTCTTGAGTCACGGTAGACGAAAATCCCTTGATTGCAAGGTTTTAGATACACATGAAAGTATGTTACAATCTTATATAGTTTGTGAACCCTAGGATCATGTGGTGAAAGTTTTATTTTCTTTTTCTGTGTTCTGTTTTATTTTAATGTGGAGAGAAGGTAAAAAGAAATGGAGAAAAGGAAGGAAAGGTGGACAGCATCGTTGCATTACCAATAAGGCAACCGCCCCATTGCCGACTCGCCGTTCCTTTTTTACGTTTTTTATGTCTTATGAAATTACTTAAACAACCTAGTGGTACTTAGTGAATAATCCGAAAAGACCGGGGTACTTTAGGTAAATAAAATTGAGTTTAAATCGTTCGTCTTTGCTTTATCCTCAATGAGGAGGTGAAGTGACAACGTGTCCCTCCCTCGTCAGCACCAACTTAGCCGTTGCCTCTTGTCCAAAAGTGGGTCCCGCTTTCTTGTATGGAGACAAAGGACATGGAGCGTCTTTTACTGCCAAGTTAACGCCGTTATTTTTGGCAGTCTGTAGCCTCCAATTGTGATAAAGCAAAGCCACTTAACGACTAACGCCCGTCGAGAACGGTAAAAGTTTCGTTTTCGTAAGGAATGGGTCCCACCTCTCACGCGGCCATGGAAAAAGAATGTTGAGAAAAATTATTTTTCCATTTTCCTTTTATTGGGAATTGCGCTTTTCCTAAAAAGCATGGGAAAATAAAAGGGACCGTCGGCGTAAGTTAGTGTGTAAGTAACTGCATGGACTAACGTGTTCACAAAATTATAGATCTTCTTGACCCAACATTCTCCGATCTGCCCGCATCCCCAGCTACGCTTTCCAACCCGGACCTTTGTTTAAAAACTAATCCCAAGACAAAAAACGCGTCTGAAAGACTATAATACCCTTGTAAAAATCCCAATGGATCCTAAGGGTGTCTATTCAGTATCGATACCAAAATCATAATTGTCATATCGGAATCGTACGGAAGGAGAAAATATATTTTTAGTATGAGAAAACAGTTTTTTTTTCTTGATATGCTATAATTTTGATATTTAAGACAAAACCGTTTGATACATATCGAATAACAAAAATCGTATCAAATTTTACATCGATATACTAAAATCATATCAAATTATTAATTATATATATAAAAGGTAAAAAATAGGGTAAAAAACAAATATTATACTGAAATCATACTGAAACGGCATTCATACCAAATGAAATAGTACCGAAAACCTATAGAATTGAAATCATATCATACCAAATTCTCTCAATATATTACGATTTTGGTTATCTAACATTGATATGCTGTACCATATCAAATACAGAATATCGAATATCGAATATCAAATACCACACCAATTGACACCCCAGGACAACCATCTGTGGGGCATTTTCGTCCATAACGTATATTTATACTGGTCTTGCAGAACAAAGGCTATTCCCTTTCCCTCCTAGAAAAACACAAAAAGAAGGAAAATCATAGTTTTTAATATTTTCCTTTTGGGGATGTTTGCTACCTAAGAAATCGAGCTTGACCTTTTTAAGTGGGGTCTACATGGTTGACCCCACCACGAGTCGAAACCCATTCCCATACCCCAGCTTTTCGGTGCTGACGTGTCTTACCGGATCGAAACGCAATGTCATTTTTCTGATAGCGACTTTGCGGCTTTTAATTGCCACGGTTTACGGGTATCAAAAAATCCTACGTGGCAAGCAGATATACAGTGTTATGGGCCCACAAGATTAGATTCCCGAGTAACGGAGCTCAATTTTGAGAATTTCAAGCATATCCATTCTATTTATGCCGTCAATGTATCGTGATCAAGACACGTGTATGGGTACGAAGGCCCCACCAAAACTAGGAATATATAGAGCAACACATCATGGGTCATGTCACATATTTTTGGCATATTCTTTCGGTCCATACTCTATTGGACTGAACCACTGAACCAGATATAGACCGGAATGGCTGGTTGAACTGGTTTGACTTTGTGCCAAATATTAATTATCAAACTAAACTAAGCCTACTACAAACTAGGCTTAGAGAATAGTTTCATAAAAAAAAAAAAAAA
>NC_056570.1:20890703-21004879 GCF_013358625.1 Macadamia integrifolia
AAAAGAAAAGTATATCCAAAGAAGGGCTATGTCATTTATATATATATGATTTCATATCCAAATCCACTTATTTAAAGGTAATAATTATCACTGTTATAGAGTGCTTGTCAGTTGAGCATACCTTGAGAATACATGATGGACTGGACCCTATTGAATTGAATTGTATTAATAGCAAATTATTTTGATCCAAAGAAAGGTTATGTCATTGTATATAGATGATTTCAGATCCAAATCCACTTAATTATTTATACTTGTATTACACATAGTATTGGAAGGAATTATCTAGAACATTAATCGCGATTAGCCAAATTGATTACTTGGGCAGTTAGGGTTCATCCATTGAACATTACTGAGTGTCAATGATTTTCCAATTACCAGATCACCTAATTACCACCATGACACCGATTAATAAAGTGGGTTAGTGTCTGTGTCAGGTTTCGATCACGACTGATATTGATATGAATCTGTTAATCTGATAACCAAAATGATCAGCGATTAATAAATTTCAAGTGTCACACTTAAAAGTCAGCCCACCTGGGAACAAGGGTTCTTAATTTAAGGATGTAGGTTTGAAACTTAAAATGGTTGAGGAGATAATATGAAGGAAACTGTTGTTATCCCTTGACCATTACTTTGTTTACCTAATTTTGTTGATAAGATCAAAGCTAGCTCAAGGGCAACATTAGGAAATACATGTTGGTTACCCATAAATGTAACCACTTAATGGAACCTTGGATCTAAAAGTGGATCTGTTTTAGAATTTTTGGTGAGACTTTAGGACCCTAATTGTTAAAATAAGGGAGCATTTGGATTCATCACCCTGTGACAGTGAATATGGAAATGTTATCTTATCCTAGCTTTTTTGGTAAGCTTAGATCAGTAAGTTTACCCTTACTGCCTTAGCATGTGTTTGTGTGGACAAAGCTATCTAGGTCAACCGGTTCAATCTGGTTTCATCTTTTGAGGATTTGGTTATGAGAGGAGTTTAGTCCCACATCAGTTGGATAGTATGCGACTATTGAACTTATGACCTTAGGAATGGCCTCTTTGCCTTGAAGCTCAAGCTTTTGGGTTGAACCCCGTCATCACTGAAACTTGAAAATTAACTAGTTTCTGGTCCACAGTCTAGTTTCAAAAGCTATGACCCTGGGCATTAGTTGGTCAAGAAACAACCCAAACTGGACTGTCCTCCCAGATGACTACCTGTAAGACAAAAGATGTTGAGGAATAAAGGGAAAGAGCTTACCCACAAGTAACACACTCCTGCCATTCTAATTACTCCACCCTAGGAGACTGTATTGCTTTGTTTATTTGCTAGGCAGTGCCTGTTATATTTTTACCTTTTAATTTTAAAGTAATTTTGGCAACTATGAATATGAGGGGCTCTTCTGCCCTCAAACACCCAATTCAACCCCCACCATCCAACATTAATACTCTACTCTTATTGGCCTTGTTTAGTTTCCTTTCCTTCTTTTCTTTGCTTGTCATGGTGGGAAAAATGAACTTTGTGACATTTTAGTTGTCATTGTTTAGTTTCCTTTCCTTCTTTTCTTTGCTTGTCATGGTGGGAAAAATGGACTTTGTGACATTTTAGTTGTCATTATTGACCACTTCTAAGTGGAAACCGTTTCCTTTACGCCTTATCTTTGTTGAAAGTCTGGTAATCTTTCCTCATTGTGCATGCTTATTTTAATTTTTAAACTTTATTAAAAAAAAAAAAAATTGCCAAATAAAACCATGGGTAGGGGCTGGGACCTGGGACCATTGAATAATGATACATAGAGGTAAGAGTGATATTTTTTTTTTTTTTTTTTTTTTTTTTTTTTTTTTTTTTTTTTTTTTTTTCTTGAGGGTGGTGGATCTTGGCGCTATAGTATTGTTTCTCCATGATGACTTAATGAGACCTAGTGACTGTGAAACGGCCTCTCCACAAAGTGAGGGTAAGGTTGCATACATTATTACCCTCCCCAGACCCGATGGATCTCTTCATCTCAAAAAACTTCATCATACCTTACCAAGAGAACATTTATCACATCTGAAGCAAAATATACAGTAAAATGCAGTTGGGTTGGAATGTGAAACCAACCCAGTTTCAAGTGCTTTTGGAAATTCCTCAAGAGGCTTTAATAGTTCAGTCTGCAAGACTAGTTGACAGCATTAGAAGCTCAGGGTGCACAACAGATAAGGATGTGCTGAGATTAGTAGAAAGACATAACTGGTACTGGATGCTGTAATACGGATATGCTGAGATTAGGACATAACTGGTACTAGATGCTGTAATGAAATCTACTGAACTTGGATTAAAGGTCTGTTTACTTGTCATTGTTGCCATCTTTTGGTAAAGGAAAAATGGTGCTTCATGGTAGTGATCATAGCCCCCAGGACAAAGTCCCCGTATGGGAAGCAATACTTCGACAAGACCAACTAACAATAGTAGACCATGCCAACTCGAACCCAACCAGCCGACACGAGCAGTGATGAGGCAAGGGCTAGCCACCCCATTGGCGAATATGGATCTCAGTTGGATATAAATCTGCTACACCATAGCTGTCAAGGCGTCTTCTAGGCATCCAGGCAGTTTGTCTCGCTTTGCCTTAAATTTTTGCGCCCCCTTGATGGCCTTGGCTTACCTAGGCACCATGACAACTATGTACTGCAGAAGTACAGCTGAACTTCAGATATCGAATAGGCTAGGATACAATTAAAAATCACAAGTCGCAATAATCTACGAAATCAAGAAGCAATTATCCTCTTCATAAATAGTAAAAGCAAGTGAACAAAGCATTCTTTATTTTTATACACTTGACAGTAGTAAATGAGCAAAACAAATTAATTAGCAACGAAATGATACCTAGAATCAACATAACTCTCAACATCCCAGAGGAAAGCCCCAAAAGTCAGAGCCTCCAAAACAAGCCTCTTCAACCCACCAAAGCTTATTCTGACGAGTTCATCCTTGGTAGAATCAGCAGTACCCTGAGGTGTGATCACAATCTCAGGCCTCCCAAACAATGCTTCTGTATGCTTCTCAATGATACTAATAGCTTCCTTGGATCTAATTGTTGCATATCTTTGCAAAGTCTCAGCATCGAATGACATCACATAGGTCCTTAGTCTTGACTGCTTAATCCCATGCCCAAATCCCCCAGGACTGAATTTACCATATGAAACCTCTTGCTCAGCATGTTTTGAATCTGGAGACACCTCAATACCACTGGGTCCCTTATCCTCTGCCATGGCATGCCCATTATAACTCCTTTCTTCATTTAGTCCATCGGGGAGGATCTTCATTGTCTTCTCAAGCTGGAACCGCTGATCAACTCGCTTGAGGAAATAACCATACATTACTGATGCAGCATAGACTTGCCCAACCCTGATTTTGCTCATCTGTGCAGTAGTTTTCGGGTCTGCAACTCGATTCCCTAAGATGAGAGTCAGGTGGTTTTTGATCATTTCATAGGCTTCTGGTGAGTGCAGCTGCGCAAGCTTCTCCTCTTGACTCGGCCATGAGTATACTCGATCAGAAGGGTTGGATGAAGACGGTGAGGATATTGCGGGTATCAAAGATAAATTTGCATCCATGAATTTCTGAACAACTAGTGCATACAGAATCTCTTCTAAAGCCTTTGTCCTCTCATTGGCCTTGACTTCAGCTATTCTCCTATAATTTTTAAAAAGTAAACAAAAGTAAAATAAATGTTAGATTATCAAATTGTAACATCATACCGTGAAATAATCTATTCATAACCTGTGGCTTGACATGATATCCACCTGTACAAAACAAGATCAGTGCCAGAAATAGAAGGCTCTTCTTTATGTTTCTCAGCCTCACGGTCAGTTTCAAGTTGTTTAAGCTGCTGGTCGACAGCAGCTGGGACCAGATGAGGATGACTTTTCAAGATCTGAGACAAGAACTGCCCAACCGGAGACTCCAATTCAAGAGGAGCGATTGGAGTTGCTTCTTCTGCTGATTCGTAAGATGAAGATGAAGCCATTACAAGAATGCTTTTTCTACGTACAAAAGTTGATTTCTTGCGGCCTTGATTGGGAAGAGCAATAGAAGGAGAATGCTGTCATCCATTGATCAAATATAAGAAACAAAATCGAGCATCAGTGCCCATTTATGAACACAACAAAATCATTCCCTCCCCGCAATCAAAGAAAAAAAATAGGTTAAATTACCCTTTGGGGTATGTAATGTTTAGAGAAACAATTAATGGGGTACCCTACATTTCTTGATTACCTTCTCCTCATATTTCCAATTTTACCCATAGCGGGGGCACTCTCTTTCCTCCCCTTCGAGTAATTTACCACAACACCCACTTGCCGTGGGGGAGAGATGCAAAAAGTTAGCTGAGAGAGAGAGAGAGAGAGAGAGGGAGAGAGAGATAGAGAGAGAAACAAAGTAGGGAAGAGTGAGCAGGGGAGATCACTGGGGGCACAGCAGGTGGCTAATTACGGCAGGGGCAAGAGAGCGGGGGAGGGGATGCCAGAGAGAGAGAGAGAGAGAGAGAGAGAGAGATGCGGAACCCGGGACACAAAACTCTATTGGGTCCGCTATGGGCCCACCCAAATATATAACGGCCAACTATTAAATGGATGGCAATTCTGTAAATAGACCAAAGATTTTAATGGAGGTGGCAACTTGGTAATTAATTAGAATTCTTAAAGGTGCTATTGGGTCACTTAAGAGAAAAGGATATAATGGAGAATAAGATTTATTATACTGGGACAAACTTAGAGCTTGACAATAAAGGACAAAAGAGAATATGGGGAAAGGCAAGGGTATAAGGGAAAGTAAAAGATTAAAATAAGGAAAAAAAGGGAATCGTTAAGGGAGGGGTTATCTTCAATCTCCCGACCTGCAAGGGAAGTGGAAAAAACAGCTCTCTGTGAGGGAGAAGAACTCCTTCACTTGTTATCAGTTGGGCCTGAAATTTCTGGTAAGAAGACACCACTCAAAGTCCTATCGCATACAACCAGTAGCAGGTCAAAAGAACAAGCAACGAGTGGAAGAGATCAACCTGATTCAAGACCTTGCGGTAGGTACTGCTTTTAATCTGGCTGCAGTTCGATTCCTCACAATAGGGAATGTTTTCGGGCTAAGCATCTAGGGTTTAGTTTGCATATGGGTAGGCAACATGCGCCCACATTCTTTGGAGGTAAGAAGTTGTATTGATGGAGTTCAATAAAAAGAAGGGGGGAGTTCTTGCTGGGAAGGAGAAAATAAGAGAGGGGGAGGGATAGATCACACACTCTCAGGATTCAACCAAAACTCAATTCATTATCTTCAATCTGCCCAATGAATTGGGTTACAAGCATATTTATAAAAAAATGAAATTAAAAGTTTCCTAATTTAAGTCTAAAACTGAAATAAAATCTCCTAATTATCTAACCCAACCTATATGGAATCAAACTCTAAAATTAAAAATGGAATTAAACTCTAGCCTAACTGAAAGATTATAAGATAATGTAAATTAGTAAAAAATAAAATAAAATAAAAAATCAATAATATTCTAATATACCAAAGAGCCAAATTTGGACCCGGTTCACAATCTGGCTTCCCAAATGGGTTTGGGTCAACCCATGGAAGCGCTCCTGCATCAGAAAGAGAGGGGGTACTGCAAGTTGGAGGTGTTCGCAAGGGTGCAGCGGTGTTGTAGGGAGGGAGCAGAGGGTGGAGGAGGGAGGGAGTGCTGTGGGAGTGGGGCTGTAAGAGTTTGTAGAGGTGCGGGAGGGAGCAAAAGGCGGGGGTGCAGGAGGGAGAGATGAAGAGGGCAATAGTCAGCTAAGAGACTGTGGAGCGGCCTGCCTGTGCTTTGCTCCTCAGAACCAGTGGAACAACTGAATTTTACTTTCTCAGGTCAAAAGATGACGTAGCTGCATTTGCGGGGTTGGACCAGCATGACCCAATCTGGAAACCAAGACCAAGTGAATCAAATCCAAATTGGGGGATTCTAGTCCAATAGGCTATTCTTGTGACACTTGGATTTTATTACTAGTAGTTTCCTAATTTGATTTAGTTTCTATTTCTATTTTAGGATTGGAGTAAGAGTGTTTCCTTTCTCCTTATTGATACGTAAGCCTCCCAACTATTGAATAGACACAATTGAATAAATAGAATTTGAGATTTTCAAGTCACAGCAATGATTGCGTGAGAGGCTAATAACAGACCGGCCAAGGTCTTCTTTCTTACCATTCTACTTCCATCGGGTTTACTTCAATCAAAGTTTCCTTCCCCATCCCCATCAGGTACTATGCTTCTTATCTCTCCCCATTGTTTTTTTTTTTTTACTCCTTTGCTCCTTGTTTTGTTCCTATTTTCTTTTCTCCCATTCCCCCTTTCTTCCCTGTTCTATTCTAGCAGTACCAGTAGTTTGCATTACTGGGTCAACCTCCTTTATCCCAACTCCTTTCACTTTTAGCTTTGGGGGTTGGGATTGCCTCCCCAAGACATCCCAAACCCCAACTTTTCTTTTCCATACAAGTCTGTCTCCCCACCATGAGAACCAAACCTGCAACTAGGCTGGTTCTGAGTTCTTCCACCAGGATTAGTTCAGCAATTTTATTATTTTTTGATAACTGATTGTTTTGTCTGACCGTTGCTTGTATTCAGTACATCTATGGGTTAACAAACTCTAGCCTAAATTTCGGGTGGATTGATTAATGTAGGATGAGATCTGTTGACTGAAAGCCAACTGAGTTACTGTTCTCTTGTCGAGAGGTTGATGACAACCCTCCCTTAGTAATTACAACTAAGGGGTATAACTTTTAAACATTACATAAAATACCATCTAATCCTATTTTGTTTCTATATAAACCCTACTATGAGTTTAATTCCAGAAACCCCACCTCTTCAAATCCTAATTTCAGTTTAACCCAATTTGATTGTTTACCTTACTCTTGATGGTATGAACTATTCCAAGAATTACAAAATTTCCACTCATCCTTCTATTTGAGAATTTCTTCACTTTAGTGTGCCCATAACGACCTAAAATCAGGGTTTTGTGACCCGGGGTTGCATTAAAAGACCACATCGTTCCCTCATAAGAGAATGAGGTGGTGGTGGAAAGGAATTTTTGGAAGTGGCGATATGGGCAAAGTTGAAACTATGAAATGTGTGCCAGGGTTGCATTAGGAGACCACATCGTTCCGTAAGAAGAGAACGAGGTGTTGGTGGGGAGGAGTTTTTGGAAGTGGTGATATGAGCAAAGTTCAAAATATGAAAAAAGGCAACCCCCAAACATAATAGATCAAACATCAGGTACCTTAGGCATAGATGCATAGTTTCTATAAACATTAGTACCCTAAGTGTAAAATACCCAAATATATATATATATATATATATAAGTAAAAGAGCTTTCACTTTGCTGTTCTACATGCCAACTCTTACTAATGTGTAAATATTCAAGTATGAAAAAAAAATCTGTTGAATTTATTTCAAGAAAGATTGGGGGAACTATTATATCTAAGCTTTAAAAAAATCACCACTTTCAGGAAGAATTTGAGACAGCTGACTAGTCCTCTATTTGCTACATTCTATAATTATAGTCTTAGGAAATATGATGGCCATGCTACCGGTGTCATCTGCATTCTGCACTCTCAAACTCTCTCTACTCCCTGAAATATGTGCCACTTCCATGCTCCATTCGCCTGGCATGGGAAATTCCATTCCCCGCAGGCAGCGTGGCAATCCCTTGCCTGTAGTTTTAAATGTGAAATGCTTACAGTTATCTTTCTTCAATCACAACTACTCCTACAATCGATAATGGGCGAGACCAGTAATTATTCCTTAATTCCTAAAAATAACCTAAAAAATAAAATAGTGGGTACCCCTCAAAATCAACTAGATTGCTCAAAGACTACTCCTTTACAAGGTAAAATCGTCCATAAACCAAATAAACACCTTCACACACATTTATATGAAGTAACCCAATTCCTCCTAATTAACAAAAAGAGAAAAATAAAATCAATTATTCATGAACCTAAACCAAAATCTTATGAGTCCATCTGAACATACTAGCCATCAATGCACATCAAACCAAAATCAACAAATGGGAGAAAATTTTGCATACCTTAATCAATCTGTTCGGAAAACGAAACTTGGTATTTAAACTCACTACATCAGGAACACTCGCTGCTACATGACCCGATCTAACCACAAAACTGGAAGGTTTACAAAAACCATAAGAAGATTGAAGAACAGCCGCCGCTTCCATCCAGACAAAACTGCAACAAACCCACACACAAATTCTCCATGAAAACCAAATCCAAAACACCAAACACTAATTCCATAAAAAATCAAACATAATGATTTCATTGATACCTGAGATGAGAGCACCCAACAGCCAGAGAGAGAGAGGGAGAGGGAGGATTGGCTGTAAGGGCTCTAGATTGAGAAGGGTTAGAAAGGTATTGCCGTATTGGTCTTATCTGTAGAGGTGAAATGGTCATATACAGAATAGAATTGCAGCTTATTTTGCTGTTATTTACTGAAAAACCTCTTGGCTTAGAGAGAGGTTTAGTTCATTTGGAGAGAAGCATCAAAGGTTAGTTTAGGTATTAGATATCGATATGGTTCTATAGATCAAAAGATCCTTCGATGCTACCAAAGGGCTTATCTCGGCGATCTTTCGATAATCCCTTCAATTGTTTAAACAATTGCCTTACCATCTTATGCATAATAAAATAAAATAAAATAAAACCTTTAACACATGTTTCACAAGTTAATGATTTTTTTTTTCTTATAAAAGAAAAATTTTGAATGAGATAGTGTTGCAAGTAATTAGATCATGTACGTAGTGATTTTATGCTTCAAATTTTGTGTTATTTTCATAATATATATTTAGAATTGAAGAAAGAATTTTGTACTTATTGTGTCCCCATACCTAGACACAAGTTGGATGTGAAAATATCTAACTATCCCCATATGTTGGTGAATTTTTTAAGTTATTCAAACTAAATAAAGAGAAGTGGTTATTTGTCTCGGAGTGCAGCTTATATCAACGCTCCCTGTGTTGATCTCTTGCCTTCCAAAACAATGGGGTAGAGGTAGAGATGTCTTGTTTTTACATGGGGAATGGTAGACACACAGGAGAGCAATGGTATAGGATATGTTCTTAGACATAATTATTTTTCCAAAAGTATGGCCCACGCTAGTGTTCCTTGTATGTCTATCTTTATCCTCCCTTAAATAAAAGTAGGGATATTTTTTCAAAAGAGGAAAAGAGAGACAAATGAGAGAGCATGTAGGGCATGCTCCTGAATAGAATAATTTTAGCAAATCGAAATTAGCTTTATTATAAAAGTAAAATTTGTTGAGTGAATCAAGTGCCTAGTGCATTGGCTTGCAGGATAGCTAGTGCATGATCTATTGAAGAGCAATCACCAGGGGTCAGTGGTTCGAATCTTGTCACATGAGTGTGTGGGTTTGCATTTAGTGTGTCTCCCCTGGCCCCCTCCCCCGCTCCCTCTTCTTATCAATGATTCAGATCCTTTCTCGTCGAGGGATGGTTGGGGAGAGAGACACACACACACACACACAAAAGCTAAACGTCCCTATAATTCCCGGCCAAAAAAATTGAATTTGTTGTAACCAACCTCATGACAAGCAATTATTTTAACTTTACTTTTTTATCCATTCCATACCATTCACCTACTTTTGATAAGGTTAGTTTTTGTCATTTCATATGGAGGATTCTGAAAGAAAATCAATTGTTATAATTTTACTTTTGTTACCCATTCTATACTTTTTAAATAAGATTAATTTTTGTCATTTCAGATGGAGGATTAAGATAGTAATAAGTGACTTCACACCAATTACCCTAGGGCCAAAAAAAGTAAAATTACAAATTTTGTCAATAACATACTTAGTTACGAATGTCAATTAAACTCTCACAATAAGCTCATTCAAGATCCAAATGTTGAGGATAGCTACCTAGCACAGCTGGAATAGGTTAGTGCGACAGACACTGGCACCCTAAGATCTAGGTTTTGAGCCTCAGTACCACACCTTGTATTCCTCTTGTGCCCCCCTCCCAAACCCACCACCCTAAAAAAAAGAAAAAAAAAATTCCCCTTTGTAACTTTAAAAATGTAAAAAAAAAGATGTTGAAACAAATAGGGAAATGATATTATTTTCTAAGAAATGTTGGATCCAATAAAGATAAATAATTATTTCAAGTTACTTCAACCCAAATGTTTGGATAGAATGCCTTTTTCTTTAAGCAGAAAGTCTTAAGAGGGATGGCCTATCAACAGAAGCAACTGCAAATTCCATTTGGCACACTTGATTCAATGCATTCGCCACCCTTAGAACAACCATTTTTGCATAGTGCATCACAAAGGGCATTGTCTTCTTCAATTTTAGTGTCACATCTCCACCTATGAAATTTTTGGCAGCACTTGTGCTCATAAGTTGCCTCACGTTCTGAGAGAAAAAAAAACATAACAATTAAAAAAATTACTAAACTTCATTCTCTTTATTAAAACTCTGCCTATTGTGTTCATCTATGCCTTTAGAATTTGTATTTAAACAACTACCTAGGAAGCTAAGTTTGTTTCATAAAGTTTCTCTTAGGAAACCTATAATATATATAAAAGGCAAAAATCCTCTATTGTTGATATTTCCACGCGCACTTTATTGGCTTTTATCTTGACAAAGGAGCCACTCTACAAAATTTTCCTTCTTTATTTTTTTCTTCAAAAATGATTTCACTTCGTTTTACTTACAACCAAACGGAGCCATAGAAAAATATCCATTTTGATTACTAGTAGCTCAACTGTAATATGATTGGTCATATCAATTACAACAATGATTTGTGGATCCATTTGAAGACTGAATAAGAACTCATGTGTTTAGGTAAGAAGATGAAAATTCTACAAAAAAGAAAGACAACAAATGACAAAATGATAAGACAAAAATTTTCTGACTCCCACCTATGAATCTTGAGTCATTTTTATTCCCCATACTAGTTGAAGACCAAAAATGCCTCTACTAGTTGGCAGACATTTATTACAATGATGGAATGATGGATACGAGTGAAGGAAATGCCTCCTCCATTGTGGGTGAGTGAAAGGGAAATTGTCTCCAACTGATAAAAAGGGACAATAAGAGAAAAGTGAACATGATATTTCATCATGCTCGTTAGAAAGTCATGTGTTTGAAAACTTTGCTTACCGAAGAGTGAATGAGAACTCATGTTTTAGGTGGAAAGATGAAAATTCTATAAAAAAGAAAGACAAGAAACGATAAAATGATAAGATAAAACTTTTCCTACTTTCACCCACGAATCAAGAGTCATTTTTATTCGCCGTGCTAGTTGAAGGCCCGAAATGCCTCTCACTACTAGTTGGCAAACATCCTATTACAATGATAGATACGAGTGAAGGAATACCTCTTTCACCATGGGTGAGTGAAGGGGAAACTCTCTCCAACTTATAAAAAGCTAGATAATTCAACATGCTTCATTAGAAAGTCATATAAGAGAGTTTGCAAACTATTGCTTACCGAAGAAGCTGAAATAAAGAATAGCTGCAGAGACAATGAGGAACACTACAAGCAATGCCACAACTGCACTTCTTCCCATCTCTTAGTCTTCTGTCTATGAGGACATCATAGCCATATTCTCTCACCTTTGTTTTATATAATGCCAATATATTTATGGAAAATATAAAGGTTATCACACATTTAATACTTCGACACTTTAAATTTAATGTTAGAAACTGTAAAGAACATAAAAGGTAAGCAAGATGCAGTGGTTGGCCTACTGATTTATGGATGTGGAACATATAGCTTGAAGGGGACCTCAACCGTGGTCTTTTTATGTCCACCTATATTTGGGAGTAGAGGACATGACAAGGGAGCGTTCTTTTTCCCTATTTTCATTTATAGCGGAGACTCAAAGTAAGTGGTGATGGTTTGTTTTTTCATAAGTACAAGGTCTATTATGGTCGTATAGGAGTACAAGACTCGCAAAGGAGCTAGACAAAGACCCACACAAGGGGGGCTAGCAAGGGGCCCAATGTGTCCACTTATTCAAACTACAACAACAACTACTATTACTAATTACTACATAAAAGGATCGGGTGTAAGGATTCAAACACCTACCCTTAGACTTACCTGGGTCTTTACAAAGCCAACAGCCAATCACGCCAAAGCGCAAGAACCAAGAAGCGATGGGTTTACAAAATATGTTTAGTAACTTCTATGGAACAAAAAGTACTTAGTTCACCCCAGCCTATGTATAGCAAATGATATAGTGATGGTCTAAATGACACCTCTATAGGTGTATTTAAAATTTGGAAAACTATTAATGCTAGACTATATGGTGCCTGCACCAAGACACAATGGGCAAAATGGCAATCCCATCTTCAAGAAATGCAAAAATCTCATGGATGTTGATTCTCCTTGAGACCACGCAGCCTGACAGTAGTCCCTCATCCTTAAAACTCATAACCTTCTTTTAATTACTCCTTATTTGAATCCTAAAAATACTTAAAAAAAAAAGTTTTCAAAGTAATTTACTATTTGTTATCCCTCCAAAAAAATTTACTATCGTGTCATTATTAAAAGCTGTTAGTTTTTTACATTTTTTTTTTCAATACAAATGTGAAACAATAGGATTTACTCTCATTGGCAAGGATTTAGTTATCGGTATTGATATCACGCTATGGATCAGTATTGGTAAGGATCGATGTATATCGATCATTTTTGCCCTTGTTTTGTCAAAAAATGTATATTCTTTTTCTATTGTTTTACACTTGAAACGATATGAGCAATGGATCCAAATCGGGTAGGTATTTTGATCGGTCTCAGACTCTCAGCCGATACCAATAATACTTGAAACCATGCTCATTGAAAATAAAAATGCAATACCAAAAGGGGAGATATTTAATCCACCATCATGCATAATGCAAGATCAAATACACAACCGTTGGATGGAGTTGAGGAGATACACCTTAAAACCTAAATAGGAGATTCTAAAGACATTTTTAAGGCTATACTTCTTGAGGCTATACTAAGGACTATATTATTGGTCTATAGCCCTATTTTAGAGACATTTTTTTGATCATTCTCATTGAGAGTTCATTTAGAGTTAAACAGTCTAATAGCCTATCTATGGCCCGATTAGCCTGATCATATGTGGCTCTATTAAAGCCCAAAACTGACCAATAACAATACCATATTCATGTAAGTCTGATTAGTCAAATGATTGATCCGCAATTCTGGAAAAAATTTGGTCAAGTCCAATTAAACCCAAGCGAATCAGACTGAAAGTCTGATGTACGATTCAGGAAAAAATTGGTCAAACCAAATTAGACCCAAGCGAACCAGACCGGTTGCCTCCCTTATTTCCAACATACTATTGATATAATGGATGATGGCATTCACGTCCCTAATACGGAATCTCTCTACTTCTAGAATTTTGACTTGTAAAAAAATAAAACAAAATAATAAGAATTTGACCATAGTGGGCCCAATGACTAGTGACAGTGGGACCCACAAGAATATATATCCTCATTCCCAACCATCCATTGGTTTCAGTTACACCGCACATGAGAAACGTCGAATTCTTTAGTCCTCGTCAAACGTCAATCGTCACCTCCAATGTCGCCGTTGGTGCCACGCACGTCAACGCCGGCTCTCTCACTCTGTTGTTGCCGAGAAAGCTATCCCCTTCGTTTCCCACGGAAACCCCCTGGACTTAAACCTTCGTTCTCTCATGGAAGATTATTGGATTCGATACAAAACAATCTTTTGATTCTTGAAGCTTAATCTTTGTTCTGAAGCTTTTAGTAATGGCGAGTGGAGCAGAGCAAGAGAAGACATGGGATGAGGCGCTGCGTAAAATGCTCCCTCCTGGTTCTTCCTTGCCTGAGGAAGAACACTTTGACTACTCCATCGCTGTTGAGTACCAAGGTCCTCCCGTATCTTACCATCTTCCCAAAGCTGAACCTCTCGATAATGTTGCTTCTCGTTCTTCGGTCCCCAGTATTGCTGTTCCAGTAGCTTCCAAGTTTTCTAGGTTTAGTAAATTCCCTAATGGAGGCTTGAGAATGGAAATTGAATCGAAGGGAGAGGAGCCAGAAGAGGCATCGATTCGAGATCCTAGCTCAGTCTCTCCTACTCCTTTCGGTGGTTCGCCGCGGAAGCCGAATCGAGCAGCGGTTGTGGCTTTCAATAATGAAGAAGAGTGGGATAAGGATGATGAGGATGAGGATGCGGAGTTGTCTTCTTCTAGGTTTCGCGTTGCAGATCAGGGGAAGTCATTATCCCCTGTTGTGGTTAGGGATCGGGTAAAGGAAAGGAAAAAAGGAGTTTGTAGCAGATGTGAGAAAGGGAGTTGGTTGAACGAGAGGGAGGCTTGTTTGGTATGTGATGCAAAGTATTGTAGTCATTGCATGCTTAAGGCTATGGGTTCCATGCCTGAAGGTCGAAAGTGTTTGGACTGCATTGGGCAACCTATAGATGAATCGAAGAGGTCGAGTCTGGGGAAGTGTTCGAGGATGTTGAGCAGAGTCTCTAATCCTTTAGAGGTTAAGCAGATTATGAAATTGGAGAAGGAATGTTCGGCAAACCAGATTCGACCAGAGCAAATAATTGTCAATGGAAAGGCACTTGGGCAAGAAGAATTGGCTGAGATTTTGGGTTGCCCTCTCCCTCCCTTGAAGCTGAAACCAGGGAAATACTGGTACGACAAGGACTCTGGGCTTTGGGGAAAGGTATCGGTAATTCCTAGTGCTTCAGAATGGAAATGTTTTTTGTTTTAATTCTGGTTTCTTATATAGTTAACATTTAAGTGTTGGATTGCAGGAAGGAGAGAAGCCTGATAGAATCATAAGTTCGAAACTGAATGTTGGTGGAAAGTTGAGCTTGAATGCGAGTAATGGGAACACAAAAGTTTACGCAAATGGCCGTGAAATCACAAAGATAGAGCTCAGGGTGCTTAAGGTAAGGTCTTGGTCTCTTCCAGAACTTACTCAAAAATGCGTAAATAGTCCCATGGCAAATATGTGTATACATAAAAGAAGGAAACTTAATCCGTGCTTGTATGATTACTGAGGCTTCTTTTTTAGTTGGTAAATAAGAACTTTCCAATGGCATTGGTAAGGTTGATCCTCGAAGTTGGGAAACAGGCTCTCCTCGAAGCAGTGGTAAGGCTACGTACATTATGTCCCTCCCCAGACCCCGCAGCAGGGGAACCTCATGACCTGGGTACGCCCTTTAAGTAAGAAAAAGTTTGATGGTAGACTTGGAGGAGGTGCTGGACAGACTGAATAGACAGTAGAAGGCTTTTTTCGTTTACTTTTGTCAATAGAATAAATTGAAGTCTCCTCTAAACATTTAAAAATAAATTGATATTTTCTGGAATTTGGACTATATTGGCAAGCAGTGGCAATGAATGGATTTGCTGCTGTCATTGCAGGAAATTTTATCCGTTGAGGGCATCTATATTTGCATTAGTAGGTCCATTACTAATGAGGTTCCAACTGCACATATTATTTTGAGCATGTGAAACCTAGACAGAGAAAAGCATGCAAGCATTAAATCATGAAATGAGGAGTATACTCTAAATTTTCCAAAGCCAGGAAAAGGGTACACAAGAAAGTGCATGAAAAATTTAATACTATGGGCCTCTTGTTAAATGTCTTTTATGATTTTCTTTTTCCTTTTTGACGAATAATGGTAAAATTATAACAGGCAAAAGAAGAGGACAATAGAAGAAATAAATTTTCCTTTAGTATGTTGATCTTGTCATATTTAATGTCAGTTCTGGTAGTTTTGGAGATTTTTACAATGATATTTGCTAAAAAGTATGTGTCAATAAAATGATAGGTACATCACTGAGAAATGATAAGAAAGACATGCCACACTATAGAATTTACAAAATTTTCTGTTTACATAACAACAAGTGACGCAGGCAGGAACTAATATACACTAATACACCAAGTAATTTTGGTCCGAAAGGAAACTATTATAATAAAATTTTCTCTGCAGTGGTCGTGGAGTTCTTTTTTACCAGCATTTACATCAGTGGTGTTGATTTGTTTGAATTATCTGGGTATCACAGATTTTTCCCTAGTGCACCATCTGTAACCATGAAGTGAATTTTTCCTTTTGGAAAGAATAAACTTGATTAAAATTGAGTCTTCCAATGTTGTGTAATGCTTGCTCCTCATGATGCATTGGCGGATCTCCTTTAGATTTTTTCAACTGTAGAAAATTTTATATTGGTTGTCCCCTACTGCATTTTCATTTTTCTCAAAGGAAAATAATCGCCTCACCTGTGGGTGATTCACCCAATTAATTTCATGAGAAGAAACATGTACTTTAGGTATATCAGTAACTGGACTTGTGCAACCCCTTGCATTTACAATAAAACTTCTAGATATCTTTTTCTACCATGTAATTTGATAGAGGGTGACGTAATCACTGCCTCTTCACAAACTGCCCATTTTTTCTTCTTTAACTAGTTTCCAACCAAGTTACTAAGAAACATAAACACTTTCATGGAACCATCTATTCTGAAAAATGAGATTCAGAAATTAGGTTTTATAGGATTTTTTTCAGTTAATAATTGGGTACTGGGCTGTAAAACTATGTTTGTTGTCCTGTCGTCCTCACATAATCTCCTGTTTCAAGGTTTTGGCTACAGATACCGGCTATCTGATCTTTATTTCTGGCAAACAAGGTGCATATGGCTGCTAACTTGCTATGTATGGAAAGTAATTAGTAGATAATGGTAAAGAGGAGGGAAGTATGGAAGAGAAGAGGAAGATTGAAGTATACTGGAACAGCTAAAATAACCCCAAAAGATACGTTAATCTATGAAAGATGCTCCAATGAAATTGGGGACATTTCTAGCCTTCTTTTTAGGTACAGTTGTTCAGTTTCAACTTACAAGTTTTTTCAGTGGTATTGGTGGTCACATGGACCTTAACCAACAGTTTTGGGTGGAAAATGACCAAAGTTGAACAGTGTCATCAATATTTTAGGGTGGAGGTTTCTTGGATATCTGTAAGCATTTGCATGCCAGATGATTCAAATGACCTGGAAATGTTTGAATTGGATACTTGGATTACAACATCAAATCGTGACATTTGACAGATTTTCCAACAAGAAAAAAAAAGATATTTGATAGAGATTAAAGCTTCAATACTGAATATGGATGACGTTGGCTCTTAATAATTTTTAAAAGAGAATGCCCTTCGGAGATTTTGAGGGTGGATTGGCCTCCTTTGTTTCAACCTTCCATATGTTGTGGAAGAATTTTATGGATCAGAAAGTTAACCTGCAATGCATTTATCCTTTCAAAGAAAGGGTAAAGCCTAAGTTTATGTATCTGCTAAAGGATAAAAATTCTCTAAACAGCATAAGTGCACTATGAAGTTTAATTCTGCCTGCTACTGACAATGCACACAGGCTCTCTCTCTTGTTTCCTTCTCTTAGTTTATATTATTTCACTTCTTTTTTTTTTTTTTGGGGGGGGGGGGCTGGGGCTGGGGGGGGATATGTACATCTCCCATGTTGCATTGAGGTATGATTATTCTCTCTATCATCGTGCTTTATAATCCTCTTTTCTTCTCAGGGTTGGTAGTCTTGCTTATTTTTGCAGCTGCAATGTCTTCCTGATAATGTGCTTTTTCTATTTTCAGAGTTTGCAATATCTCTGCTACGTTTTCTGCTCATAAATGTTTGTTTTTTATTTTCTTCTTCATATGCTTCCTTGAGTGGCTTAGTCATTGTTTGCTTCAGGTCAGGTCTTTTATTCAGTTCTCCTGACTCTGCTGTGGTCCTATTTGTCATATAAAAACTTGATGTGTGGTCCGATTGGTTTTCATTTCAGTTGGCTAAGGTCCAGTGCCCCCGGAATACTCGTTTTTGGGTGTATGATGATGGATCTTACGAGGAAGAAGGTCAGAATAACATAAAAGGAAATATATGGGGAAAGGTATGTTACATCTTCTCATATTAAATCAATTATCACTAGGATAAGATTCAACTATGGTTTCAAAATTGATTTGTTAAACAGTTGGAGTCTGGTCCTTGCTAGGCAGGCATCGATTCGTTTCTTATGTTCACTATTCTCATTGCCTGTACCACCGGTAAACACTAATGGGCTAAAAGAAGATACGGATACCTCTTCTAGTAGGCTCGTGCCCAAGTATTTGGAGCAGGAAAGAGTCCAGAAACTTCTGTTGCTTGGGTTGGATGGGTCTGGAACCAGCACTATCTTCAAGCAGGTATACCTCTGGTATTTAAGCATTTCCCTGGTTTTTGTTTTCTGTACTATGGTTCTTGTTTTCTGTACTATGTATGGAGGTCAAACTCAACATGTACTTTTAATTTTTGTAGCTACTTTAAATCTTCATCTCATTTATATGTTGTTTTATTGTGTTATGTAAAAAGGTACAGTTTTTTGCCCTCTGTCCCCTTGTCATGTGAAATTGTACCAAAGTCTTAATTAACCCGATAGAGCGATGGGAAGAAGAGAAGAAGATGGAGAGAATTGAAGTGGGAGAGAAGGCTGGACTATAGAGGAATAAACCTCCCTATCTTGAGCAGCAGTTTATAGACTGACTCTTACTAACAACCTACTAAGAGTCAAGGACTTAATTACAGACTTAAAATAGAAATAGAAGTCCTACCTAGCCTATCAAGTCTAATTACAATAAGAAAGATAATAAACCAATAATTGAACTACTTAGACACAATCCCATGGTACAGAGGTTTATGGACTCCCGTGGACCCCCCCCCCAACCGAGACATACTCTAACATCATGAATGTAAGATCCGTGTTAATTTATTCTGTAACTAGGTTCTGTTGATGTAGATGATTCTTGAAAATTTCAATTGCTTTTATAGCAACTGAAAAAAGGAGTATTCCCTTTTAAGGGACACCAAACTTCCTTTGTTTATATTTGTTTATAAACCCAGGCTACTCTTTATATTAGGTTTATTTCATCTGTAAAGTAACAAGTGTACATATGTAGCAGCCTAGCAGGTATAATGCGATCTTCCCGTTGCTACTTTATGTCAGGAAGGAAGGGAAAGCCTTATCCTTGGGGCTCCATTTGGTTGAAAGGGAAATTAAAGGGAAGGGAAGTGAAATTTTCAAACCTAAAAAGGAAATTTTTTGTAATGATTAGTTGATTATCCCACGTGATTATGTGACTAACTCTAAATCATTCCATATTTGGTTTTTAAATTTAACTGTACTTTGCATCCAAGTTCATTGGATGTGAAAAGTAAAATATGGTAAGAAATTCAAGTAATTTATACAATCATGTTGAGTAATATTACAGAAGTTTCCTTTTTTAGGTTTGAAAAACTACACCTTCCCTTCTCTTTAATTTCTCTTGCAACCAAATGAAGCCTAGAATTGGCAGGCAAAAGGGGGCAAAAGTAAAGATGGAGTAATGCTAATTTTGTATTTTCCAGCAAAGAGAAATTAGGAAGAAAGCTAGTCTCTTACATCTAGGTTGGAATTTAAGATCATACTGGGTTTTAAGATATCAAGTAGAAGAGATTAAGAATAAAGCATTTTCACCACAAAAACTAAGAATAAAGAAGGGCTTCCTATATGGCCCTAACATCTGCCATGTGGCAGGTTGGATGGGGCCCAAATTTTGGGAACAGGTAAGACCAAAGGTCCCCTGCTCACATGTCAAGTTTCAGCCCAATTGAAATTGGCCATGTGACAAATACTGCTTCGAAAACCGACTAATATTGTACTTTTTGAAAAATTGTTGAAAGCAAATGGATTGCTGAAAATACAAGGGGAAATGTAATACATTGAGAGAGGAGGTGGTTGTATGACTAAATTTGGTTCTGACACCTGGGCTATCCGGATCATATCCTATTTATCCTGCAGTCTCAATTACTGCATCCTACTTCCATGTGCCATAACTTCATTGACTACCCACAAAGGCATTCCTATGTTGCTTTTTCTAACTTCAAAGAATCTTTTGCCATAAAAAATGTTACAGAAAAATAGCAGATAATAGTAAAGGAAGAAGAAATGGTGGAAGGAAGAGAAGACTCAACTAGATTTCACAGTTGGAGCTCCAAGCGTCAACAAAACAATTTAACTTCTATTCCATATTCCAAAACTTGTGGATGGCATCATAAAACCGATAGAGATGTGAACAAACTACGCTATGACTTGATACTCCTACTGTGATCTGAGACTCAAACTTCAACTCAAACTGGGGCTCAAAGCAGAACTCCCAAGTAGGTACAATTCTTAATATGGCTCAAAATAGAGAACTTACCAGAAAAGTAGAAATTGAACTAATTAAAAGTAGTATAATTGGGATTTTATTAAAAAAATAAGTACAACTTGCTGAAATATTATACTTTGTAACCCCTAAAATAGTAAAAACAAATCTACTGCGAGTAGTAAAAAAACATAAGCCCCTAAATAGCCCTTAGAAATGACAGATTAGAATATTAACTCTATAAAAAGAGATGAATGCATCTCCTATATGAAAAGAGCCCAATGAAATAAATTCATGACTAGTAAGTCCTTTGTTGATGTGTTTCCACATCATTTATCTCAATCTTTAGTATAATGTAACATTTGCATGTTTTGTTTTTGGAGTTCTACTTTTCTTTATGTTTCCAAATGTCCTGTTAACTAACAGTTAGAACCTGGAAGCAGTTCGTTTTGAAGGAAATCTGGTAGTTGGAAAGAACGCATTTATTACGATCAAATGAGTGTTCTTGTTTAGAGGGTGGACCTTGGTGCAATGGTAAGTTGCTCCATTGTGACCGATTTTGGTATGTACTGGACTTGCCCACGCTTACATATCTTGACAAAGGAAAGGAATAGGATAGACTAGAGATAAAGGAGGGATTTGATTTGCTCAATAGGGGAAACTAGCGTCATTTCTCATAGAGATAAAATAGGAATTTCTTTGAAACCTTTCTTCTTTTCCATTACTAACTAATAGGGCAACAAAAGAGACTGTTACACAACTTATCTTACTTACAACTCACTACTACTTCCACTTAATCTATTACCAACCCATAATGACTCAACAACACACTGCCTAATAACTCTACCACTAACTCATATCGACTCAATAACTTACTTTAACCAATCAACATAGAATCAATAACTTACTCCAGTGACAATACTAATAAGTCCTAGATAACCGTGCATGATGCAAGTAACAAAGTGGTCACGGGTTTGAGTCAGGAAACAGCCTCTCCATGAAGCAGTGGTTAGGCTGCGTACATCATGACCCTCCCCAGACCCACAGTAGCGGTAGCCTCATGCACTGGGTACGCTCCCTTTTTTCTAAATGAGTGTTGTTGTTTCCTTTCCTTTGTGAGCATGTGTGTTTCTGGGTTAGATGTTTCTTATCGTTTGTGGCAGTTTCCTCTACTTTTCCTCCCCAAACTCAGATAAGAAAATGTCGATTGAATTTCAGGTGCTTCAGATGTTCAATTTTAAAGCTCTGTTGGTCCCTAATTATTTTTCTGTTTCTCATCATGTATCACCCCCTGTTATTGAACAGGCCAAATTTTTATATGGGGACAAGTTTTCTGTGGAAGAACTGCAGGATTTCAAGCTTATGATTCAAATCAACATGTATAAATATTTAAGTGTACTACTTGAAGGCCGAGAGCATTTTGAAGAGAAGTCTTTGATGATGAAAAGAGATGCTGCCTCTTTTTCTGAGGAGTCCGGCTCAGGTGTCAATGAAACAACTTTCTCCTTTTCTATTTTGCATTCTCTCCTTCATTCTGTTACTGTTGGTGGATGCATTGTTTGTGGACTCTGACACCTGTACTGTGGATGTCTATCAGGAGTCCATTAAATCTGCTCGTGCAAATTCATTGGATTTAAATAATCTCATATGTTCCAAATTCTACGATGTGTGTACTATGTCCAATTTCATATTCTTGAGACATCTTTTCTCTTTTGTTCTCTAAATTTGCTCCATCTGCACCAATTTCTATTGGAAATTGAATTAATAAATATGTTTTGAAGCATCATATCTCTGGTCTATCTAATGGGTGGAAATCATGAACTGATGTTGATCTACTGTTAATGAATTTAGGTGAAACTGGAACCGATGAACATAAGCAGTGCATTTATTCAATCAACGAAAAATTGAAGCATTTTTCTCATAAGATTTTGGAAACTATGGCTATGGAAAACTTGGAAGCTTTCTTTGCTTCTGCAATACATGAATATGCTCCTGTTGTCGATGAGGTTTGGCGGGATCCTGCGATTCAGGAGACATACAAGAGAAGAGATGAATTGCATTTTGTTCCAGATGTTGCCAATTATTTCTTAGATCGGGTATGCATAAATGTATCTGTTTAGTTCTTCATTTCTGACCTTTTTGTCTCCCTTGTGCATCATATGTAACTACCTCTTAGTGCAAGGTGGTTGCATTGCAATCTATGTCATCAGCAAACATGGGTATTCATGTGATAGGACACCCCATACCGATCTCTCATTGGTCAAGTTTTGACCAAAACAGGCAGGGAAAGTGCCTAAAAACGAGATTCAAAGTTACTGATAATTCCAGAAATGCCATAGATTCCATTTCTGTGAATTGGCACTCCTGTATTTTGTGAAACTTTGCACTGACTGTTTAAACACTCGCATTGCCTGTGTCGGGCTGAAATTTGACCAGTGAGATGTGTTTGTTCTCTATTCCATGACCCCACCCACATCCTTGCAAGTCTGCAACATGACAAGAAGCATGTCCTTGTGTCAAGAATCAAATGCCACTGACAAGTCACCGCATTAGATTTTCCCTTGCACTGCACTTTATTAATGAAAATCTTACTTCACCTTGCATCTGTTCTAACCATACAATGCCTTGATAATTGAAATAGGGCTCTTCCATCTACCTGTTACAAATGGTTGCAAAGTTATAAATGGTTTGCAACAGCTTGTCTGCTGTAATGCTTTATTTTCACACATGCTAAGGTCATATCTTAATTAGCAATGATGCGACTGTAGTTGATTATCCCTGTTTGGGGGCATGTACAATTCTTTGCTCCTCCATTTCTATGAAGAGGGTCAGTTGGAAGTCTCCATATAGCGCAATAAAGTCTACAAAAGGCCGGTTGTATACATATGTTGAGTGTTTCAAAAGCCTCATAAAGAGTTGGATCAAGTTTAATATATGACGGGTTTGAGACTGAGATTTTTACTGTTCTTTTGTTATTTCAAGAACCCTTTCTTGGGTTCTGTTGTGCTTGGAACTCAATTAGGAGAGGCGGTGTCTTATAATTTAACTGGCCAGTTTCTCTTAGAACTCTTTTATTCCACTTTTCCAGGGATGGATATAAAATTGAATCTAGAACCACTCTGAAATGTTTCTTTCTTCTCCCTGCTACCACAACTATATATCCTGTGGTCCTTTTTGGGCAATTTGCTGAGTGTTTACAGTGAAAAACTTAAGTGGGTCCTTTATTTCCTTAGCTTTGAGCTTCAATTTGTGTTCAAGGATATGTTAGTGGCTGGGTGTCTAGTGTAGATTTCAACATGCTGTAAGGTGACATGGCTAGACATTTAAGTGAATGCTCATAAAACAGTTGATTTATGTGCTCAAATTCTAGGGAGGTTTTTATTTACAGACATCATATATTTGTGCTCTGTTATCATTATAGAATTCAGATGTCTGTGCTTTGCAGGCTATTGAGATATCAAGTAACGATTATGTGCCTTCTGAGAAAGACATTCTATATTCTGAAGGAGTGACCTTGAACAATGGCCTTGGCTTTTTTGAATTCTCATTGGATGACCATAGTCCAATGTCAGAGACAGACAATGAAAACTCTGATTACCCACTTCCACTTACCAAGTAAGCTCTCTTTCTTTCTTCACACATATACACCCACCAGGCCCCCTAGATAAGCCCAAGATAAATCTTTCTTGATGGCCCTGCTATCTGCAACATGGCAGTTTAATTGGTCCTCAAATTATGTGAGCATGTTGTCAACATCAGCATCTATTTATATGGTATGTTTCAAGGCCAGTGCATTTTCCCATGTTGATACAAAGCACTGAGAACTGGATGGAGAATTGAGTTTGGCTGTGTATAAACCATAGAAAACACAAGGGTGGTCCCCTCCACCCCCCTAAAAAAAACAATAATAATGATGATGATGATAATAAATAAGAAGAGAAAGGGTTGATGCTAAAAAATGGTGGGCCATATGGTCAAGATGGAACCACAAATTTGACATTTGGCTAATCCATGGATGTACGGCCTGTCTGAGTCATTTTACCAAGCTGAGCCCTCCTCATGGCTCAAAAAATGGACACTGGAAAAGCTTTTCTTGACTGCAATTTAAGGAAAACCCTGCCCTTATTCATGGAACTCTCTGCCGTGTGGAAGCTTGATGTGGCAGATCCATACAACAACAACTCAGTCTAATCCCATGCTAATGTGGCAGATGCATGCATTCCATTTAATGGGGCACCCCTGGATTAGCAGAGCATATACTAAATACCACAGACACAGTTATAGTCCGTCGTCCATATCTTAATAATATCTCTTGGTTTTGAGAAATTTATATTTGCGCAGGTACCAATTAATTAAAGTAAACGCAAAGGGACTCCGTGATTGCTGCAAATGGCTGGACATGTATCAAGATGTTGGGGCTGTTATCTTTTGTGTTTCTTTGAGTGACTATGATCAGGTGTGGGCCGAAGGAGATGGTCCAGTGCGCAACAAGATGCTACTGAGCCGAGAACTTTTTGAGAGTGCCCTGACACAACCATGTTTCAGGGATACTCCCTTCATTCTCCTCCTCAATAAGTATGATGCCTTTGAAGAGAAGATCCGTTGGGTACCCTTAACAGTTTGTGACTGGTTTGGGGATTTCAGCCCATTAAAATGTTATCACAACAATGAGTCATTGGCGAACCAGGCTTATTACTATGTTGCAATGAAGTTTAAGGAACTCTATGCCTCCTTCAGCAACCGGAAACTATTTGTGTGGCAGACCAGGGCCCATGAACAGAGCTCTGTAGATGAAGCATTCAAGTACATTAGGGAGGTTCTTAAGTGGGAGGAAGAAAAGGATGAACATATGTATGGAATTGGTGTGGAGGATTCATTTTACAGCAGTGAAATGAGCTCATGACCATACATAAGGCAGGAGTGAAATTCTTTCACCAGTAGTGAGCCTCTTTATTGTGCTTACTACTGTTTTTGAGAAAGAGAGATATGAGGACATCAAATTTTTATTTTTTTTATTTTATGTTTGGATAATCTCATAGCCATTCTGGGCTTTTCTGTATGAATGCAAATGTAGGTAGGAAGCGGGAACTATTTGCTTCTGACAGCCAGGAGGCTGGTCAGGACATGTAGAGTAGCTTTGGGGGCCAGGAGGCTCGGTATAGTTTAGGTTCATAGCGGATGTTTGATGATCGCTTATTCTGTATAGTGTTGGTTCACCTTGCTGTACCAAATAAGATCTTTGTGAAGATTATCATTGCCATTTTGGTTGTGTGGATCTCTCTGGTAGATTTGATCAGTCAGCCTCTTTAGTTTGCAATTCTACAGGCTCTTTGTTCCAGACTATGTGATTTCCAAATCCAAGTAGTCAGGAGCATAGTTAGCAAATATGCATTTAAAACAGCATTTCCCTTTTTTACCGTTTTAAATATGTTTTGCCCTTTGTTTCCCAAACATATGGGAAGAAAAAAGGCAAACGGCCAGCATTTCAGTTTTAAATATGTTCAAAACACGTTTCCCTTTTAGGCCTTTTTTTTTTTTTTTTAAAGATATTAGACTTGTTGAATACAATGGTTACTTACCTCACCATCTCTCTCTCTCTCTCTCTGATCGACATGATTCTTTCGTCAATCTGAAGTTGACTCGAAAGCCACACTTCTCATGATATCACCTTCAACTCAAATTCAATGCACGGACTCCAAAATTGAGTTACAAACTGAAGCGTTTGTTGAAAAGTGTTTCTAAAGCGATGACTCTCGACTTCAACTAAATATAAACACTCTGGGACTGTGTTGACAACAATGAACAACATCATAGTCAAGACACATTGTTCAACAAGACCTTGGACATGTTTTTTTGTGATGGTGCATGAATTTGGAAGTTATGTGAATGGTCTAGTAATTTATAATGGGTTGTGAAATATATATACATTAATGTTAGATAGATAGTATATTTGTTTTGAACACTAAATGCAGCAATTCATGTAATAATTTCTCAATTTATAAGAGTATAATGCTGTTTTTTGTTCCCTTTATTTAATTTTTAAATCTACATGTTTAAAACTTGTACCGACCATTTTCATTTTTTTTGCCAGTCCCCTTTTTTGACACTATGGTCAGGAGAGAACAAAAAATAAGTCTTACAACAGTAATATATTTTGATGGATTTACCAAGTGAAT
The DNA here is from genome assembly GCF_013358625.1 of Macadamia integrifolia. NCBI lineage: Eukaryota > Viridiplantae > Streptophyta > Magnoliopsida > Proteales > Proteaceae > Macadamia > Macadamia integrifolia. Next base: position 20,917,103 of record NC_056570.1, read on the forward strand.
TGAAGCTGTTATCATCTCTCTCACACTTCACATGGTGTTTTACCCCCAAAATGATGCATGCCCAGATTTTGGTTCAAACCGTTCTAACAATAAGACACTTCCAGATTGAATGGTTGAAATCTTTTTGAACACCAGTCACCAATTATCATTGGTAGAACAGTTGGCCTTTCATGGGGCATAGATAGAAATGGGTTAAAGCATCATAAGCATGATACCTTACCTGTAACCATGCATAAATCTGGTTCTTAAATCTTAATAATAAAACCTTTTACTTTTAGCACAAAAGTTAAGATACCTTAATTAACCCATTCCACAAAGAATCAGTCCTATAAAAGAGATGTTCTTCTTTTGTTTTTCTAGTGATGCTTTACTAAAGTAGAAGGTGCTACTCACAAAATACCAAACCCAACAACCAAAGCAATCTCCAGAACATATTACTTTATCTTTTAGCATTTTAAATTTAGATAAGAACCCATGTCTACAATCTGAAACAAACACAATCCAAAGTATCAGTTCTGCTATCTTCTTCCCACCCTCCCCTGTTTCTCTAGCTTCAGTACTCCTGCCATGGCTTTTGTTGCCACGGCATCTGGACACATCTTTGGCATATTAGCCTTAATTCTCTTGTTAGCATGGCTTATACATTTCCGTGGTGGAATTGATCTTAATTCTTCTGATGCTGCACACATATTCAATGTAATTGAGCTTGTTACTCTGTTCAACCAATGCACATTATGGAGACTAATTCATTTTCTTCCCTTCTCAATCTCTTGCAGGTACACCCATTTCTTATGTACTTTGGTTTCGTCTTCTTTGCTGGTGAAGGTATATATAGTTTTTGGCTTAGCCCATTCACTTGCAACTGCTACATATATTTGTCTCTGATGCTATTGTTCTGGTGTGACCGATGATCAGCGATTATGGCCTACAAGACAGTACGTGTAGACTGGAAGGCTCAGAAATTTGTTCACATGTCTCTTCATGTTATCGCAATTGTACTCGGGATTGTCGGAATCTATGCTGCCTTCAAGTATCACAAGCAGCAAGGGATAGCAAATATGTATAGCTTGCATTCTTGGCTCGGCCTGGGAACCTTTATCATATATGGTTTGCAGGTAAGAAGAAAAAGCCATGACAAGGGTCAAAGGTTCCTATACAGGAGGGGGAAAAAAGGGGTCTAAACTCTAGAGTTGAGAATTATTATATAGGGAACCAACCATTTTGTCAACTCACCAAATCACTCAGCACCATACCAGAACCACTCCCACCATAGAAATCTCAAAACTCTTGGCAATAAGCACTCCCACCCTAGAAATCTATCTCACATTCCATCTCCTATGTAAAAATGTGGATATGTCAAGAGTGAACTGGACATGCTCATATGGAAAGTTAGAGATTGCCATTATCCCATGTAAGTCCTTTGGCTCCATCTAGTCTGGACTTGACATACAAAACCTTTATTACCAATTGTTGCCTCACTCTATGGACCTCAAGACCTTTATCCTTTTATATATCCCACTAATAGTTGTGGAAAACTGACAAACTAGGAGGAGACTGCCCTTGGTTAATCACATTGGATTATATTACGGTGCTGATTATTCTAATACTAACTGTAATCAGAAGCAGTCTCACAGCCCTTGGCAGTTTTATGAGGTGTCATGCCCATATAGCTAGTAAATTTGGATCTGGGAAGAAATGGAAAAAAGTTGCACGTTTAAGGTTGATGATGACTTTGGGTTCAAAATGGGTGAACCCAAATTGCCCATAACATGTTCTTCAATTTTAGAATGAGGGTTTTAATTTCATGAATTCCTTCTAAGGTCATATTATTTTAATGTTGTTGGTTTTGCAGTGGATTTTTGGGTTCTTCTACTTCTGGGTTCAAGGAGCTGATGCATCAGCAAGGAGATCATATGCCATCTGGCATATATTTTTTGGTAGAGTTCTTCTATACATGGCAATATGCACAGCAGAGAGTGGTTTGATGCAATCATCAACCCTTTTGGGGCTAGGAGCTGGCACTGAATCTCGGATTGTCAACTTTGCTGGATTGGCAATTCTTCTCTTTGGCATTTCTGCGGATCTCGCAATTGCACCTATACCAGATGCCTTTTAATTTATTTCTTCTTCTTCTTCATCTTCCCCTTTCCATACCCTCCAACCCTAATTTGATTGTGGTTTGTCAATAATTTTACTTTTTGTAAGGATATGATACTGCATCCATTGGAGGATGGGATTTTCATACTTCCTGACCTATGAGGAAGTAGTAGAGTGATGTGATTTATGGGATTTTTTTAATTTTAATTTTTTGCTTTGGAGAATATATTATACTTGCTTCATGCGATTAAAAAGGGTGTGTTGGTATTTATAAAGCTCATCTAACTTGATTATTGTTCCATCCTCTTCTTTTCATTCTACGTCTCCTGCTTAATATTCTCTTTCAGTAAAAGTTTCTACACACGGCCATCAATACACATTCAAAATGACATTAACACCTCCTCTTTTTATGGAGTCGATGGAAGAATCTCTCATGCTAATTACCTTTCCCCTTTCTCTATTTATTATGTAAAAAGTTTTTGCCCACCCATGTTGTAGAGAGAATGTCTTTCTCAAAGGTGATTTATGCTATGATTGAACTCTATAACAATGAAATGTCATATTAACTCTTGCCCTTTGTTTACAAAGATTCAAAACATTCTTTCTTAGTATAATCGGAGGGTTAGATCCCATAGATTAAGAGGTCCTCTTCTCACTATGGATGAATGGAAATTTGCAAAATTATGCAATTTTCAGTCTTATCTACATGTGTCATGTGTGTGCGCGCGTGTGACCCTCCTTTAGAGAGAGAGGGGGGGTTTAATACTGCTACTGGATCAATGGATCGCACTGTTGTACATGTCCTAGACCAGAGTACAAGACCCACCTTTAGAGAGAGAGAGAGACTATTCCTTTTTTCTTTTTTTTTTTTGGGTATGAACCGTATGTGAGAGAGAGAGAGAGAGAGAGAGAGAGAGTATTCCTTTTTTCTTTTTCTTTTGGGTATGAACCGTATGAGAGAGAGAGAGAGAGAGAGAGAGTATTCCATGTACACAAAATGAGGAAAATATGAGAAGCTAAATTAAAAATAAGGAAGATGATGGTGATACCCCCATGACAAGCTAAATCAAAAAAACAGGAGTAAGGAAGATGATGGTGATACCCCCATGACAAGCTAAATCAAAAAAACAGGAGTAAGGGAGATGATGATACCCGCCCTTTCTCTTCCAACTACCATAACGGTCGTTTCTGGTCCTCCAACCCACAAACACAAACCTCCTTCTTTAGTTTCAACAAATCCCATTTCCAACCTTCGATCCCTCCTCAACTCCGGCAAATTAGACGAAGCCCTGCGTTTGATCGAAAACCCACCATCAAATAGCTGCGACACCCAGCCCAACCTTGAGATCTACTCTCTCCTACTCCATTCCTGCATCGCCAGAAAATCCTTGGAACATGGCCAGAGGCTTCACCTTCAACTCCTCCTCTCAAGAGACGGAGCTCGTCAAGATTTTCTCAACAATCCCACCTTGAAAAGCAAGCTCATCACCCTTTACTCTGTCTGTGGCCGAATCGACGAAGCTCGTCGCATTTTCGAGGATGGTCTTGAGGCTGAACATGTCCCAGAATCCGTGTGGGTCGCCATGTCCATCGCATATTCGAGGATTGGGCTCTTCCAGGAGTCCCTCCTTGTCTACTCCAAGATGCTTCATCGGTATATCCGACCGGGTAATTTCGCATTCTCCGCTGCTCTCAAGGGTTGTTCTCATTTGTCTGAGTTGTTGATTGGTAGAGCAATTCATGCCCAGATTTTGAAATCTGAAGAAAGCCCAGATCAGGTAGTGAACAATGCTCTTCTTAGATTGTATGCCGATTGTGGGACAATTCAAGAAGCACACCAGATTTTTGAAGAAATGGGTCAAAGAAATATTGTTTCTTGGAACTCCTTGGTTGCTGCTTTTGTATGCCGGGACCGATTGTTTGAATCACTAGACACTTTTAGGAGGATACAGAGTAAGGCAATTGGGTTCAGTTGGGTCACTTTAACTACGATCCTACCAGTCTGTGCTCGAGTAACTTCACTTCATTGTGGCCAAGAGATCCACGCACAAATCATTAAATCAACTGCGCAGCCAGATGTTCCAGTGCTGAACTCGCTTATGGACATGTATGCTAAATGTGGAGCAGTGAATTACTGTCGAGAGGTGTTTGAAGGAATGATCAGTAGAGACTTAACATCTTGGAATACGATGCTTATGGGATATGCGATCAATGGGTGTATGACTGAGGCGATTGATTTGTTTGATGAGATGATTGAAATGGGCTTCAAACCTGATGGAGTCACCTTCATTGCGTTGCTTTCGGGATGTAGCCATGTCGGTCTCATGGTTGAGGGGCAGAGATTTTTTGACAGAATGGAGACAGATTATGGAGTTTCACCTACTATAGAGCATTATGCTTGTTTGGTGGATCTCATGGGTAGATCTGGGCGGATCAAGGAGGCACTGGATATTGTGAAGAGTATGCCAATGAGCCCAAGCAGCAGCATATGGGGTTCATTGCTTAATTCATGCCGGATCCATGGCAACATTGCACTTGGTGAGGTGATGGCAGAACGGTTGTTTGAGATTGAACCAAATAACCCTGGAAATTATGTGATATTATCAAATATGTATGCAAAAGTGGGAAGGTGGAAAGATGTTGAGTTTGTGAGAGAGATGATGGAAAAGAGGGGAATCAAGAAAGAGACAGGATGCAGTTGGATACAGATCAAAAACAGAGTTCAAACTTTTGTAGCAGGAGGGGGCATTGAATTTCGTAATTCAGAAGAATATGAAAAGGTTTGGAATGAGCTGAAGAAAGCAATGGAAGAGATTGGTTATGTTCCTGATACAGGAGTAGTACTTCATGATGTAGAGGAAGAAATCAAGGCAAAGTGGGTTTGTGGTCATAGCGAACGACTTGCTGTTATGTTTGGACTCATCCATACTGGTTCAGGAGTGCCGATTCGAGTCACAAAGAACCTCCGTGTTTGTACTGATTGCCATACTTGGATTAAGATAACTTCAAAATTTTCAGGAAGGTTGATTGTTTTGAGAGATAAAAATCGTTTCCACCATTTCAAGGATGGGGCATGCTCTTGCAAAGATTACTGGTAATTGGTGAATTATGTACAGTATATGATTATTCTTTAAAATTCCATGTAATGGGGGCATTTGTTCATCCATAATGGTAATGCAGTGGCATCTTGATCGCTCACCCATAATATCTCTGTATGAACGAAAAAAAAGGGACTCTCTCTCTCTCTCTGCATTCTTAACTGAGAATAAGAACATTGTTCAGCACATTCTTGATCTTAAAATGCTCATGCATTTCATCGAACACCTCATGGGGAAAATCTGTTTGCCAAGTCTAATCATCCAATTCTGCAACTTGTCCGTAGCCAATAAAGGTTGCCAAGGGGTTCATGCCAATGTGGGTTTCATATGATTTTTAGTTTTTCTTGTTGGTGCCAATGTGCTTGTACCATGCAGTAAACTGACACAGATGAATTCTGAACAACCTATCTCATTCAATCAATGCAGAGTGCTGACTGCCCTCAGGAAGATGACAATCCCAAGAACAAAAAAAAAGAGTAACTCAGTGCACGAGGCTCTCACAGTCCCACTATGGGGTCTGGGAAGGGTAAATGCATGCAGCCTTACACCCTGCTTCACAGAGAGACTGTTTGTCTGTTTCCAAGGTTTGATCTTGTGACCTACATGTTGCAATAATGCAACTTAGCTGCTGCACCACAGGCTTGCCCACTATAAAGGGTACCAGGAGGAAAAGTGCTAAATAGCTTTCCATACATACAATGAGACTTGAGACCCAAGAAAGGGAAGGAACAAATCGCTCAATTCCCATCTGAAAGAGACATGTTGATGACCAAAGTATAGACTCGACTTTACATTACTCAGAGAGAGACAGAGAAGGAAACCAAAGAGAAGTGGTTTTGATCGGTTCAGGGTTTGGATTCATTGAATCTCAAATCTTCTATGTAGGTTTGAAAAAAATAAATAAATAAATAATCAACAGCATTTTCCAGGTAGGTTTATTACCATTGCCCCTGGCCTCAGACTCGGCCTGCGTTTGACATATTTAATCACAGCCCGGTCGTCACTCCGCCGTTAACCAGGTGATTCAGATGAGTACGAGAAAAGTAGGTCACAATGGTCACCGGACAGGCAATAAACACATTCCTTTTCCTATCTAAAATTCAAGTTGACATTGGAAAATCTTACATACACCAAGCAATTTCTGCATGGCAACAACTCAAACATATTACAAGCCGCCGTCATCTCAGCCCATCATTCGAAACCTCATCTTCACTCCATTTCATCATATAAATGTTAGATACCTCAAATGTTTACACCCCATTGCTTTTTTGTTGATTCCATTCTCTCCAACAAGCCTGCAATTTGAGCTTGCATTCTGAACTTCATCTTGTAGTAGTCACAGTGGGAATTCTCCAAGATCTTTAGCTCTTCAAGCTTCTTCCTCCGCCTCTCCTCTGTCTCCTGTAAACACAGTTTGGCAATGTTGCTGGCGTATTCTTCCTCCAGCTTCTCACTCTTTATACGGACCATCCGTCGATACCCTTCTGCCTCTCTCTGTGCATCATCTGCGTGGCTCTGGAACATCCTTGCTTCAGCTTCCTTGATTCTCACAATGCTTTCCAGGCTGTCGAAGCCATCCTTCTTCAAGACTGACTCTAGCTCGTCATCGACTCTCCGCTCTCTTGTGAGAGCACCCATAAGAATGTTCTGATTAACATCATTTGGCAGCCGATCCTGCCTTCCACTGGAGGAGCTCATGTTGTAAGTGGTAGATTTTGAAGGTGGAGAATTAGTAGAAAGCGAAACCACATCTCCTTTTTGACATATTTGAGCCATAGTTAAGTCCTTTGATGAGGCACCAGAACCGGGAATTGCTGATGCACCATCTGTATTCCATAGATATAACAGGGGTTATCAGTGTTAGCGGAAGACATGTTACACAAACAAGCAGAATTATAGATATCAAATCAGCATAGAAGTTATTCATATTGACAGTCTCAACTTTGCTTTAAGATTGGAAAAATGAGCAGTCGAAAGTTACATCAGAGGGTTGGAACTTAGAATCACTAAGAAGCATAACCTTCCACAGGTCCCCATCCAATTGGAAGTCGTAGTAACTGCCTCAGGGGAACTGCTTAAAGTTATGTCTCATAAGCATATATACCATGTGTATGTATGTGCCCAATTTCACTAGAAAATGAAGTCAGATAGGAGGACGTCAACAACTGAGTGAGCCAGTGAATAAGATTGAAGATCAAATAACGTACAGCAAGATTATGACGTTTATCAATGCAAAGAAGGTATTTATATGAAATTTATTAAATAGTTACAAATAATTTAATGTAAATTATTTTAGACAGTATTGTATCTTACACGACATGTGTTCAGAATAAGAAGTGACCAAATAATAAAACCGGTAAGCTGTCGCCCAGCTCCAACAACACATATGCTTCAAATTTGAAGATTTTCTATGTTTAATTGTAACTTGAATTTTCTGTACAAACGGCAAAAACTAGCATCCCAAATCCTTCCCATTAACAACAAAATGCAAAGATGAGAATTATGAGCCACATTCACAATGCAGCACATTATTCTACTAGAATGCCCCTACCAAGGTAAGGTGTTTCCATCCACCTTTCCAATCAATACAAGCCTCAGTTAAGCTTTATAGAACATAAATAAACAATATTTCCGCTCTAATCTCAACAGTAGTTTAACTTTGAAATTATCAGTTTGAGTACTTCAATTCCAAGAACCCATAATACTAAGGCAAAGAAGATTAAGAAGATTACTAGGCTATGGAAATTTGGTTCCAAATCCCATTCTATCTAGAGCCACATCTTCCATCGTAACTCATGTCTCTGGACACTAAAACCCCTGTCATTTCAGCTTTCCCCTTGTCCCTTTTAACACCTTGAACTCATATGATACACTTCTTCTTGCTGGTGCATGCTTATAACCAAACTACCGTGTTCACTTTCCCTCGTATTGTTACTAGCTACTCTAAGCTCCTCCCCCACATCCTTACTTAACCACTGGCCTTCTGGGTATGAAAGAGATGGCTAATCAATATCAACCGTGTTCTGTGACCCCACAAACTCCAGAATATTTCATGCATTCCCAATCTTTCATGTTCAATAAATAAAAATACCATTCTACCAAAAGCATAGGGGACAAGATGCCTAGCAAGCACAAGAAGTGTGGCCCACCTAAAAGGATAAATCACTCACCACAAATCATCTGACCAATCTACATGCAAAATTAACAAAAGGAAATACCTTAAAACCCTGACAAAAAGTCATCACCAAGAATACAGCAAGTCAAGCACTTCATGAAATGGCCAATCAGGAGCAATGCTTATCATTGAATATCCATGGATGCATATTCCTGACTATCTAATGTGAGAGTCTAGATGTATGATACTCCAACCTGTAATTCAGCTATTATATTCCTTGGGAAAACCCAAGAGATCCCAAATAAGGCTGTAGAAAAGCACATATTAGGAAGTAATGTATTCATAATGAACCAGAACACCAGATAATTGGTCACTAAAATTCTTTCTAATTCTGCCAACCAGCCAAACACACAAAATTCAGTACATTGGGATTCCAACCATGTCTACAGGAAATGGGGAGATGGTGAGTCATTGGCCTAATACTTCAAGGAAGATCTTACTGAGAAAGAGTTACCAGTTCCTGGTCCAGATACTCATGAACAGCCGCATGAGTTCAGGGACCTCACCAACTACCAGCAGATCATAATAGATGTTAGTGGACTTGTGGCAGAAATTGTCCTTGGTTTTGCAAAGCATGGTTTAAATTCATCACTGAGCTTATCACAAACTAAGATGAGTCTTCCGCAAAACTTTCTATTTATTTGGCCAAACTGCTACCGGTGGTTTGTAATGCTAAATGGTTTGAAGTCCTAAGACATTAAAATCAAAGAAAAGAATTTAACAATGTCTCGACAGCACTTCTCCACTATCAAAACTATTTTATCCTTCGGAAAAAAAATAATAAAATAAAAAATTAAGCCTGAGAAAAAATACATCACTCTACTATTTCAAACAAATTCTACTACTTGGTTCCCTAAAGCAAAACCACACATAATTACTGAAAAAAGAGAAGGATGGGAAGTTCCACATAACCTAGGAATTTTAAACATTCTACATAAAGAAAAACCATGCACCCGATCACAGATACTTTCACATTAATGGAACATAGCCAACCATCATATAATAACTGAAAAAAGGGAAGTATGGGAGGTTCCACAAAAGCCATAATCTAGGAATTTTAAACATTCTACATAAAGAAAAACCAACAGCACCCGCTCACAGATACTATCACATTAATGGAACATAGCCAGCCATAAAACACTCGTGTAGAGAGACCATTTCATGCTATTGCTGAATAGTAAAAGTTCAAGCAATCTCATTGATAAAATCGTATCTGGTAATTAGAGATAAAATTAGTTTCATGTATCAATTTTATGATTCACTAATAAGGGCTCCAATGGGAGAGACTACTTTTCCATCAGCTAGGAATCCATTTATCATCAATAAGCCACCTTGCGTTGGCATAAATACCTCCTGCACTGATACAATGATTGAAAAGGGTCCCTCCCACAAGACCTACTCATTGGTCACCACCCTTCCGCACAAATATTTCAGTTTATAAGAAGTGCTATTAAAACATAGAGCAAAATCCAACTTGAAGAATTAGCGAGACTTACACTTGAAGAACTGTAGGATGGAATCACAGGCTACCGATGGAGAAATGATATTGTTTTCAAGCTTCAAGAGAGCCTCCTCTGCCCTTCTCTGCAGCTCCTTGTCCTTGAAGCTTTCACTCCCCCTAAAGATCTTCTTGACACAGTCAAGCTCCTTTTTTAGGGTCTCAAGACCCCAATCTTTTGCACAGTGGATAAACACATCCTTAACAAATCCAAACATCTCAGAAGCATGGTCACATCCAAGACAATAGAACTGCATCTCCGAGGTTCCCGCAGACCCCTTCAAGTTAGGCCCTGGCCTAATGAGATTTCTCTGAATGCCACAAGAGGCATGGCACCAGTGCGAACAGGCATCACAACCAACCCAACTGCAAGTATTGGAGGCACAGTCGAAATTCAAACACACAGGGCACATACACGCACTGCAAAATCCCTTCTTTGCCGAGCATATCTTGCAGTCACAATCATCAACAGGCAATGAACCCTTGCAGTTGACATTGCGACACCTCATGAGCATAAAGATCTCCACAAGCTCGGGCATGGGGATACGATTCTTCCCTGATATGTAATTCACAAGTTCCGTCTTGATTGCAACCAATATCTCTAATTGGTCTCTATGAGACTTAGAGAGTGTCTCAGAAGTGAGGTCCGATCTTCTCTTAAGCCGATTCTGCAAATCAGCCAACTCCTCTCTCTTCTCAGGCGACCCAATGAGATTCCTCAAGTGCTCCTTTGCAGATTCAATCGTTTCATCAGGGAGGTCTTGAATCATCCCAGCCATCACAGGTATAGAATCTGAGACAATTTCTAAAAGAATCCTCTTCGGTGGCCTCGTGCCCTTTCTTGCTCTGTTCCCATCTGAATTCTTTCGAGAAGCTCTTCCTCTCGAATCCATCAAGGCCGTGTCTTCTTTTTTCGGCCTGGCCGGAAGCTCCGACGGGAAGAAGGACTGGTTATCCGAGCTCGCTGTTCGGTGAAGACTACATGGATCCTTATTAATCTGACGATTACTCTGCATCAATTGATGGCCAAAACCACCGCCGATGCCACCTCCGCCACCGTGATTGGCCAACACAACGCCGTCACCGACGGGCCTGAACCTACTGTGAACCGATCCATTAGTTCCTTCTCCACAGCACCAAATCTGGTCAGTATCTTTTTGGTGGCTCCCAAACGAGTACTCGCAGTTCTCGGTGGAGTTGCGTGTGAAGAGTGAACAGCTAGGGTTGTGAGAGAACGGGACAGAGTACGAATAGGAGAGCGAAGCAGCCGTGAAGTCGTCAGAGCTCGCAGTTCGTGTATTATTGTTCGATGGAGCCAATGATTGAATGCTTCTAGTAGGTTTTGGGAGAGCAAAAGAATCTGCATTCGGTGAAGAGTTGAGAGAGAGAGACACATCTGGGAGTGCTAGAGAGAGATTAAGAGTCTCTAGCTTCGCCTTCTTGTCTGTCTTCTCTCTTTCTATTTCTTGATCAAGCTCTCGCTTCGTCCCTGCCGCTCTAACCCCGTTTAGTTGCAGAAAATCTCGTTCAACCCATCTCTCCTCTTCCTTGGTATTCTCCGAAATCACCTCCTTCCCCTTGTACCTATCCTTCTCCAGCACACTCAATAGATTCTTCCCTGAAATCTCTTTCTCTTGAAAAACCATTTTTGGGTTATCACAGAGATAGCTCAGAGTCAGTTCTTGAGAACCCAGATTCCCAATTCTTGAATAAGAAGCTTTAGAACGGAACCCATCAAGACCCACATCTGAATCGCGCAGCAAATCGGAACCCTTGTCGGAAAATCCATTTTTCCCATCTGGGTTCTCGAGATTTTGCTTCGAGAGGTGTGGTTTGAGCTTCTTTGTTGTAGAGCCTTCAGTTCCGGGAACAAAATCATTCGAGGGAACAAACCCATTTGAGAGATCGATATCTGAAAACATGGCTCGTCCGAGAGAGAGAGAGAGAGAGAGAGTGCCCTCTCCCTAAAAAGAACGAGAAAAGCAAATTTGTTGAAGGGATCAGAGATTTGAGAGAGAGAGAGAGATGCTTAGATTCCTCTGTTGTTCAGTTCTTCTACTACTCCTTCGACTTCAACGAACCTGCTCTGGTTTTGTTCTCTATTTGAGCGAAACTTTTTTCTCTATCCTGCAACGGCTGTTCAGCCGGCGGCGTTTATAAGTACAAACGGTGATACTTTTCATATTCCAAGAATACCCTTTATGGTTTATTTAATTACTGAAATGGTAAAGAAGGTGGAGGGGACATGCGTCAAACCGTCCAAAGGACTGAAAATTACCGCCACACAATCACAAAAGCACTAAACGAAGTGCGGGCTTTTTCCTTTTATTTTCTAATTTTTAATTGAAGATGGTGGGGTCCATGACAAAGATCTTAAAATTGTATTTTTTTATTTTTAATTAAAATGATGATAATGGTAGTATGATACTTATAAATAGAAATGATGAGTTGAAAAAAATTGGGGAATGATCAAATCTTGAATGGATTAGAAAATATATAATTTCATTTTGTTGACACAAATTATGGATATTAGTCTAAGATTTTTCAACTTTTAAACTATCAATTATAAGGTTTTACCATCAATAAAAGAAAAATAAAGTATGTATTATGATAAGAAGATGAAAAAATAAGGTTATAATTCTCGTTCAAAAAATTCCCGAAAGAAGAGAAATTCTATTGTAAGTTGACAATGAAATCAGTTTTTAATATAATTTATAAATGTGTGTTTGATCAACGAATCACATTTAGAGCATATTCGTGATTAGTTGGATGGTTTAATATAGTGAAATGTATAGCTCTCTTGTTAATGTCACTCTAATGATGCGTCTTGTGATCTCCATTCACCTTTTGCTTTATAAAAGGAAAACTTTTAATTGAAAATAAGGCAATGTTTTCTTCAAACTTTGGTGCACTAATTGGAGTGAAAGGAACGGATGGATTACAAACTATACAAAAGTTACAAAAACTTAGATTACGAACTTTTTAGGGATTGTAGCAAATGAACAAGAACTCCAAACAACATATCATAGCTCTTCAAGGCTATTGGTATAAACTCTTTAAGATTTCGAATGTTCATGAACTTAAAATTTCACTTATCATTCAATACATTCTCTCAAAAAGTCGATACATGTGTAAATTATTAAAAACCCTAAACTCAAACCTCTACACTTATTAATCCTATAATTGAGATTAAACAAAAAAAAACCCTTAAATCAAAGGATTCTTTTTGATGAATAATAGATCCCTTATTAATGAAGAATCCAAAATATAAACTAACTAACGCAAGACACAACGAGATCTTCCAAAATCCAAACTGGAGAGAATCTCCCAAAGTTCAAATTGTAGAGAAACGAGTTGGTTGGTCATAGGTGCGGATTCTACCATGCGACTCAGCTAGTGATTGTCTTGTAGTTAGATATGTGCCTTTGGCACGCCTTGATTTATTTTGATCACCTCAAAACCTTTGGATGAGATCATTGATTGTCAATTACCTGCTCGAAACAAATTGGGCTTGCAACGAGGAGAGTGTTTGGAGCATGGTTTAAGTTTACAGGATTGGATCCATGATTTTTTTCCTTTGAAGACCAATATGAGATCAGATACAAATCAGTGTATTTATTGATTATTATTATTATTATTATTATTATTATTATTTTACTCTTGGTCTATATCGATACATGATCGATTAATCTCAAACTGATACCTAAAACCATGGTGTGAGGTCCACTTCTGTGAAATGGCATGCTAAGGGCACAACGGTTATTAAAACTCAGCAAATGTGTAGAGAATGACCTTAGGAGTCTGTCTCTCTCTCTATGTCTAGATTTTTCTTCCTAATTTGTTATGTGCTTTTAGGATCTGTTTTTCCTCTTCCAATCCTAACTATTTTCAATAAGTTGATATGAACCCACTTCCTATCTGCCTATGCATGGTAGGACTTGTATTCTCTCTTTAAATGCCAATAACTACCATGTAATAAATGGATGGACCCAGGTTTTATGAATAGGTCCTTTGTTCATATACCAGGTTTCAATTTTATCAGATATCTAGACATGATAAAAACAAAGCTTCGAAAATTCAAGACTATAGAAAAATACACAGTAATAAAAATATCTATATTATCAATTATAGGAATCAATTTTTCATGATTTGATGACCTTAGAAGGTAGGATTGTAAATATCTAATTCAAAAGGTCATGGAAATGGAAATTTGATATGGATGTGAAATAAGGGTGAAATTGTGAAATTGGTCAATGTGTTTTTCCACATGGAATTATTATAAAAATATAAATATATTCCATATGGAATGGGATGAAGCCATGTCCACATGTATTTTGAAACAGAGTTTTGGTCTAATTTCCTGAGGTCAAAGTCAACCATATTGAGGGTGGTCCTAGTCAACACAATTTGTATGTCAGATTTGTCAATCCATTCTTAAGAAAAAGTCTTACCAATCTGGATTGGCTCTGGTTGGTGACAGCAAGGAAAGAATGTTATGGTCATTATCCATCCACATTTCTATCTGTCCACATCTTTTCCCCATTACTATTTGTTGTAGTCCATGCAAGAAGCCTAGTAAAACTTGAAGTCAAGTAGAAACACAAGATTATTGACACATTTTGTGGTCGATTTGTATCGATATCTACCATGATTGATATTAATTGACCGATATTATATGTATATATATCTTTTGGAAGAAAGAATGCTATCTATTTTTCATGTGCGTCCTTTCTTTGGTTTGCATGCTGGTGTGTACTTGCCCATATTTTTTCTTATGAAAAAAATGATGTTTTGACATATAATGATATTATTGTATCAATTTCGATCACCACAAATGCCATGATTAGATGTTATTCTCCACTCTTTTATAACAACATGGAGAGTTCCTTCGATCAACTACTTGGATAAAGGGGGATGGGTTTCTATGATAGCGTATTACTTATTATAAAAAATTTGTGGGGTTCTCTATGGACTTTAGTTTGATAGGGAACATGCAAGGAATCCAAAGTAAAAGCAGTTTACGACGGCTTGGAAAGAAAAAGAGAATTGGTAATCACTTTCGTAAACATTTGGACTGATTCTCAATACGTGATGAATGACTACAACATGATATGAAGACTTGGCCATGGGAGATATCAATACAAGGTTTTTTGGACCATTTCGCTTCCTCTATTTTTATACCACCCATACAATATTAGTCAAGTATCAATATTGATCACAACTAATACCATTTTAATGAAATACTCTAATATACCATTTCAAACTTAATTTATAAGTCACGTTTACAATTTTTTTTTTTTTTAATTATAATTGACCCGCGATATGGGTAATAGATAATTTGAGACATTCGACCGCCTAAAATTATTAATTACGTCGTGATGACACATCTAAAATGTCAACAACTTTGGTTAGAGAGTTTGATTAATATAAGAACATATATGATCATCATCATTTGATATATAATATAAATATCTCACCAAGTAATTAAGAGAGTTGTTCTATGATTCTATCATCTATGGTCAATGAATACTACCTATATTATTGCAAAAGTTATAGAAAAGAATAGGAGACTAACCTTATTCTATAAAGGCATTTAAGGGATATACAGAATGTAGAATGGATGTGGATGAGATGCGAAAATATTAAATGGTTATATATAGGTGGAAAGATTAGAAAATAATCAAATAAGGAAAGTCAAACATGGTTGGATCATGTGCAACAAAAATCAATGCTTATACATATAAGAAGAGAAAGGATATAGACATAGAGTGAAGAGGAAAAAGCTTACTATATATATATGACCCTAAATTAAGTGATATATGAGAGAGGAGAGTTACAGGATTTGGAGGATTTGTCAACCACTCCATGTATCTTAATGGGGGTATGCTTCACATGTGTGCCACTGCTACCTATATTAAGGAGAATAATATTATTAGGAAGTGGGAAACCTAGGCACTGTATGATAACGTTTTGTTTCTACCGTATTTGTATTTTCTTGTTCCCAGAAACGAAGAAATAACCTCAAAAGCGTTTGATAAAGTTGTTCTGTTTCACCAGTTTCTAGAAACATAAATCAAAAAGAGGTTGTTATGCCCGATAAATCTCCCAATTATTTAAACATAAAAAGAGACAACCGAACCCTCTCTCCCTTTTGGGCATCCGATGATACTATTGGGTTTTTTAGTGGCATTATGACTGCGAAAAACATTTCAAGAAACAGATTTATCAAAGACCAAAAAATCCCTTTTTGTTTCCAAAAATATGAAAAACCCATAAACATTATCAAACGGTGCCCTAGACTAATAGCCTAGAGGGCATCCTTACACCATTACCTAGTTTTGTAATGCTTAAGGTCAATCTTTCTTTTTCTTTTTTCTAAACCTATGGAAGGTCCATAGTCCAATAGGTGGGTGTCAAGGGGTTGTGAAGATTGAGATGCTCTCTAATGGCTCATCAACCAGATTTATGCAAGTCTAAGATTGCGTGTTGACCACATGGGACTTTGTGCCCACATGTGTTGAGCTCCAGCACGAGTCTAGTTGGAGGAAGGAAACCTTATTAACATTTCACTTAATTTTAATACACATTAATGTTAGATTCAATTGAAACTCTAACACACATGAGAATGTAATGATATGAACAACATATTCTCAAAGTTTAAGTACTAAAAAAATATTTCCACCTAACAAACAATATTCTGTGATACAATTCATCCAAAACTTTTCATTCATCAAAAAAAAAAAAATTCTGTGATTACCTCATAAATCGTTTTTTTTTTTCTTTTTGTATTTAATTTAATTTATAGAAGCTTAGTCAAATAGATATGCAGAAAGCCTAGCTTATTAAATAGTAAATGTTGACCTTGTTTTAAGGAGGATTAATACATTACACCAAAGAAAAAAAAAAGATTTATAGATTTAATCAAAAGGAAAGTGATTGTGATGTCAAAATCCAATCGATATTAAATAAACTTCAGCTATTATAAAAATAAATCAATAAATAAATTTTATCTTCTCTTGCTTTTTTTTTTTTTTTTTTTTTGTTGTTGTTGTTGTAGGAAGCTTCTCTTGCTCTATTTCAAAATATATGGGCTGGCATACTACTGGACCCTTTGTATTACACACGTACTTCTTCGAAGCTCTATCTCTATGATCAAAGTACTTTGAATTTTTAGTTTTTTTCCCGTTCTATACTTAAAATTGTAGTCTCTTGTATTATGTCTGTCTCAGTTGTTACTATTTATTATATTAATATATTTTTGTTTAAAAGTAAACATGTTCCGAAATTAATCTTTCTCTCATTTCTTGTTTTACGTATATTTATTAGTGAAGAGTTCTGATTTTGTGTAATGCTTCGACATTGTAACTTCTTGTGATCTTGATACTGGTGTATCTCTCTCTTTATACCTGTTTATGTATCAAATTATATGTGATGGTTGCATGGATCATGTTGTAGTGGTTAGGGTTTTATTTATTTTTTCAACCAAAGTTTCACTATGCTGCTTTAAGCTATGGATTTTCAGGGAACTCGTTGACACCAAAGATCAGATGTGCCATACAAGGTTTGTTCCAAATAAAAGAAAAAGTATTCAGACGTATATTCTAATAAGACTTATACAAAAGAATCAAAAGTAAGAAGTTATTTATGTATGTTGGTAACAATGTGGATGGTTTTTTGTTTGATTACTGATATTTTTTTTTTTAATTTTAATTATTTTTTATTTTTTTATTTGTCTTGACTTGGGATAAATAGAATTGGGCCCAATTGATTTCAAGTCAAATTCAATCGAATTGAATCCAAATCATAAAACTGTATTTAAAATAAAATTCCAATCCAATGTTCAAAATAATTTTCTCATATGACAAAAAGTCACACTTATATGTTTTTCGCAAAAATGATTTTCCTGATGTCATTGTGTATATTTCTACTCATGCCTCTTACATCTCATCTTCGGACTCTACACCCTCTTTCTTTATTAAAAGTTAAAACCCACTTCTTACTGGATGATTTGATTTCTCATCCCTTCATTGATGAGAAATTATTGGCATTATTGTGATTCTTCTTCAATGTCTTCCTTTACCTTGTGTTTATTTTTTTAAGTCACACGACAAATTATACCTTATTCGACTTATTATCAACCTTTTTTAACCATTCATGATTTTTTTTTTATTATTATTATTATTTTTTTTTTATAAGAATCTAAAAATTTTATAAGGAAACACTGATTCGGCGAAATTTCAGCCAATAGAACTACAAAGATCAACAAAAGAAGATGAGAAAACCAATAAACTGAGACAAACAGTAACAATTTCCTTTTGCTCAACTACTCTACTTGTGAACTGGTCCCATGTTCCCACTGCTTTGTAGCCTTTATTATATACAAAATAGTGGACAATTGGTTTTGTTCCTTTTATTAAAAAAAAAAAAAAAAAAAAAAATTGGTTTTGTTCCTTCATTCTTATATCAAATCAACTTGTCAAGTGCTCTCATATTTTACCAAATCAAATTACCAATTTACCCTCCATATTGCTAAGGTCTGACATAACATTGAGAAACATAGAGGGATGAAAATGGATATAAAAAAAATAAAGGATTGTCCATGAAAAAAACTTAGAAAAAAAAGTTGAATATGCAAAATTTTTGGATGCAGAGATAAAGTTGTCAAGTTGTTGAATATATGCTATCAAGTTTGTATAGCTTGAAAGCATAAAAAGGATAAAATTTCCATCCTTTATATTAATCATGTTGAGTGTCCCAAAATACGAAATCAGGGATTGAATCAGTCCTAAGACTCTTAGAATTGGCCCTCAAATTTGAAACTTGATCATTCTAAGGTTTCTTAGAATTAATTGGCAGTATCAAAGAGATCACAATCGCTATCAAACATAAATGATTCTAATCCAAAATGATTAATTTGTTGGTCTGATTTTCGTTTTTGAAACGACTCTATCTGGATGCATGAAAAGGAAAATGAAAGAAAATTGAATTAATTTAAGTAAGAAAATGAAAATTTTTGTATGATGAGGACGTTGTAATAAACTTAAAATCTGATCAAATATGATAATTAAAGTTTTCAAGTGGATTGATTCTTTTTCTCCTATTCCAATATTCCAAGAATTTTGAAAGGAAAAATAAATTAAAATTATCATAATTAATAAGTGTTAGAGTTAATAAAATAAAAATCATCTTTTTTAATTCTTAACTTCACTGCTGTTGTTTTCAATTCCCTTTCAACCAAATGGAGTAGGAGTGATATGCTTCATAACTATATCAAGCATGAGAAGCAGTTGAGAAGACCTAATATGACAACTACTTGGTGTTGAGATGACTTCTAGTGTATACTGTATCTCATACCAAAGATTTAAGTTTATTGCATTAAAACTTTTTGTAGACGGATTCTTCATCTAAAAACTAGCAAACAAGGAGTAGAGATAACCACTCCCCTTAGTTTGCCAATCAAGAGCTTGGGTTCATGAATGGTATTTTGTTATTGATACTTCTCCAACCAACTCCAGGGGTCAAATAATTTGTAGGGCAGAAGAATGTTGTCGATCGCATGGTTCATGCACCAGCACGTGGGCCAATGAGAGTGGATGGGCCATCGATCTGGGGGATTTTTCATTTTATAGGGGGCAAGAGGCTATTTTAGGGTGCTACGTCTAGCGCAAGTTGTACAGGCCCAGACAATGTTATTTTTCCCTAATTTGCAATCTTTTTTGTTTATCATTTTAGTATAACATACAATTTTTTCCAATGAGGGTTAATAATGTCATTTCATATGTATATGATAATGACACCTTTATATTCAGACATAAAGAATTTACTAAAAATAATTAATAAATAAATAAATAATGATAAGTTACATTCAATTTTTTTTAAAACCTTTTTACATCTCTAATTTAAAGAACTTTAGGAATAATACAACGGACAATCAAAAGAAGATTTCAAGTTCTAAATATACCTTTAAAGGTGTCATTTAGACAATAGAACTAATTAAGACTAGCTTCATAAATAAATCTTATACGCAATTAAGGAATGGTGAATCCAAGTAGTCAAATAAAAATCATAACATAGTGGATGAGCCCCTCTTCACAGGTGGTGGAAAACTCTCGTATAAGAATTGGCTAATAAATTTGGGTCCTATCGCTACATGGAAATTATCAAGGCATGATGCAATGATTTATTTATTTATTTATTTATTTATTTATTATTATTATTATTATTATTATTATTATTATTATT
Source organism: Macadamia integrifolia (assembly GCF_013358625.1). Lineage (NCBI taxonomy): Eukaryota > Viridiplantae > Streptophyta > Magnoliopsida > Proteales > Proteaceae > Macadamia > Macadamia integrifolia. The sequence goes on from NC_056570.1 coordinate 20,937,213, forward strand.
ATTTACAGTGATGCAATGAATTCTAATACATGTACGTTGGAACCCAAGCCCCTAATTTCTATTCTTTTGAGACCACGATTTTTCTTTTCCCATTTACGAACATAGAAAATTATATATTAACTATAAATATATTGTTGATAGATTGAGTCACTTGAAACCCCCCTAAAAAAATGAAGAATTTACTTACCAATCATAAAGAGGAAAAATGAAATAGAGGAGAATTTCTCACAATGTCAATGTGAGGAATCTCCAATGTCGTGCCAATGTTGACGTCAAGGATAGTATCATTCACATGGGACCCATACAATTGTGAGGTTTACATAGTTAAAGAGATCCCAACTTTTTTCCAAATAAATAATAGAGGATGCAACAAAAAGTCAAGTTATGAACACAAAATGATGTCGGTAGGGTAGTCTTGACTCCAATGGCATGTTTGTTATTATTAAAAATTATAGGGTGCTTTTCTTTGTAATTAATGTTATAAGTCACGGATGGCTTTCGGCAACCAAGCAAGCCGAGTGGGGACTGGGGACTATGAGTTGCTTAAAAGGTTCCTCCGCAGCTTTTACTTTTTCGCCGCCGTGTTAAAGGAATCAACTCATAAAGTCCAAATTTTAGAGTAAATTACGAAAACATTCAAGACCGTTGAGAGTTTTAAATGAGATATTCTTAGGACCGTTTTATAATTGACTGTGGGACCCATTAGGCAAATAGAGAGGATTTTTTTTCTTTTCAAAAGGCCCGTTTGGGATCAGTTCACATCACTGTTTGATTTAGGGTTTGAAGAATTAGAGTGAATCGGGTTGATTTGGATTTGTTATTAGGATTTGAGAAATTGGATCAGATAAGAATCAATCCATTTGGGTCAAGGCGTCAAGCCGAGGCCATCTTTCTCTATCATCAAGGTAGTTTCAATGTTATTTTCAATGGTGGGATGAAATCAATTGTTGAAGGTACAATGTCTTCAATTTCATCAGTGGCAAAAGTAGCCTATATGGGTATTTCTATAAATTTTCTATATAGAATTACATTATATATTTGTAGCGATATTTTTTTTCTCTATAAAAAAGTCGAGAGAGTTTTGAAGATGAGTGTTATAATTTTATTCTCCATTGATGATAAAGTAGGATCTCATTTCCCCGAGGACATAAACAATCTTGTTGAAACTCATAAATCTATGTACATTTTAGGATTTGAGAAATTGGATCAAATCAGAATCAATCGATTCGGATCAAGCCGAGACCATCTTTCTCTATCATCAAGGTAGTTTCAACGTTATTTTCAATGGTGGGATGAAATCAATTGTTGAGGGTACAATGTCTTTAATTTCATCGATGGCAAAAGTAGCATATATGGGTATTTCTATAAATTTTCTATATAGAGTTACACTATATATTTGTAGTGATACTTTTCTTTCTCTATAAAAAAGCCGAGAGAGTTTTGAGGATGAGTTTTATAATTCTATTCTTCATTAATGATAAAACAGGATCTCATCTCACCGAGGACGTAGACAATCTTATTGAAATTCATAAATCTATGTACATTATGTGATTGCTTATTCTTATTTATTTATTTTATTTTTTTCATTCTGTCTACATTGTTTTAGGGTTGAGTATCTATATCTACATGTGTAACTATTCTTTATTGATAGTGAAACATGATCTTATCTCATCGAGAACATATACAATCTTACCGAAACTGATAAATCTATGTGTATTGTGTGATTGCTTGTTCTTATTTTTTCATTTTTTTACTCCCTGATTCAGATTTGTCATTCAAATCAGGTGAATTGCTTTTTTTGGTTTGGTGCTAGCATCCAGATTCCAATCATGGAGCTAAGTATCAGTATTAAATTGTCCTTATTAATGAAAAATTATTCCAAAAAATTGATTTTTTTTATTTTTTTATTTTTTTGGGGAAACCACCTCATATAGCCGATATGACTAAAATATTTCGTTGACATAAATACAAATGTCAATACCAGTATTTATAACCATAATTATGTACAAAAACTAAACCTAGGGGTTTTTTTTAGCTGAGGATTAATAATAAATGGATATGTCATTGATTCATTCATTGACGAGCTTAGCACAACCAATTGACCAAGGGACCTCTTAACGCCTTTTTTTCTTTTCATCATTAAAATATTGTATTTGAAATTTCGTTTTCTCTTCTGCCTTCCATTCATTCAACCATAGACAAGACGATCATCACGCGGTTTCACTCACTCTCTCTCTCTCTCTCTCTCTCTCTCTCTACATATTTTGTCAACGAAATATGTGTATTTGATTGGCTTGAAACACCAAGGAAACTAGCACTATAAGTGGCTGAGGATATGCACTCTGGGTATATTTTCTGGTTTATTGGTTTCTAGAATCTAATAATATATTGTGAAAAAAAATCTTATCAATCTAATGTAAGAAACATTCAGAGTCACAAACACAGCAAGTGCGAAATGATCGTGTTACCCCCATCTCTTTGTGCAATATGATCGGTTCATACGGTTGTGAGATTAATATGAACCTACGGGACTAGTCAGATCAAAGGTCTGGATACTTATCTTAAAAAAAAAAAAACCATTAGATGATTTCCCAAACATGAACTTATGAACTATTCATATTTAACATATGCTTTGCATTACGGATGCACATTTGGCCCTGATCGCCTAAACCCATCATGACTTGTCTTGGGCCCGAACAAGGTCTGGACTAAGATTTATAACTCTAAGGTTAGGTTAAGGTTGAAAAACACTAACCTTAGGTCTGGTTGGGCCAGACCCAGGTTGAAGTCTAGGCCTAGACCAATTCAACCCTGACGTTAACCCTGATTATTTTATATGAATGTTTGATACATATATTGTTTCAGACGTTTGTTGTAAATATTATTATATTATTATTATTATATATATATAAATATAATATGTTATCCGCTTATTACATATTGTATTAAAGTAGCTTTTGTTGATCTGGACTAACATAGATGTAAGAATTCGGCCAAACCCGACTTGTTTTGAAGATAAGTTAAGATTGATTCTTTTTAAACCCTAACAGGACTTGACTGGACCCCGAGCCCAATTAAGGGAATGCAAGGTTGAGTTCAGACTAACAATTGATCTAGGTCATTTCCTGATCGCTACATTTCTATAAAGTGTGTGTGTGCTTCTTAATTTCCTTTTGTGATCTGTTTTTCCTCGATATCTTTGGCATACATATGAGAATTGAAAGATCTTGACAACGTTCCGTTTGAAAACTTTGCCAAGCTTTCAATCTATTTTTTGACATTTCTAAGTATTTGGTGGGTCCATTTATAAAGGACTCCACCAGTCTTATTGATCAAAATTCAATTCAAAACAACCACTTTATGTATTAGATCAAAAATTAAAAGACCAAAAGCGAAAAATTATGCGGCAATTCCATTGTCTCCATGATTACACATTAAAGATTAGTGGCATTTGGAAGAAAGACTTTACCCTCTCGTGTATATCTGCGTCAAAATACAACGGGTGCAAAAAGACTTCACTGAAGATATTTTGATATGCCTTCCCATTGACTACCCCCATTGGCATGTACCTACGAAGGAGAGAGTTTTCTTACCCTTCTTAATTTGAAATAACTTTCAAACATTTTTCACCTATTTTATATACTCATAAAATTGAAACAAGATAAGCAGAATCAAAGGAAGAACAATGAATAGTCTGTTCATATGTAATTTTTCAAAAATCATCTCAAAATCTTTTTAAAGCACTTTTTTCTTCTTCTTCTTCTATTGGTGCTATTTTTAAGGAGCACTTGGATTTTTGAAAACAAGAGAAATTTTTTGTAATGATGTGCATACGGGCCAAGCCACTAAATTTGATATATTATTAATCTTTAAAAAAATTAGAAGGAAAAGCTGCATAATTTCACTTTCGACTCTCACTTTTATTTTTAAACCACAAAGAAAAAAATGCTCAAGTTTTCAAGTTGGATTGAAGTTGTAAATCGAATTAATACTTTGGGAGAGGGATAGGTATGCCGCCGATATCAAGTATGCTAGCAGATAGCACCAATAGGAACACATGATGGAGTATCATTCAGGAATGATATGAGGGCTATTTCAAAAAAATGGAAAAGAGAGATAGACACAATGGGTGTTAGCATACTTGATATCGCCGGCATACCCAACCTTTTTCCTAATACTTTTATGGAAAAATGTTATCTGTAGAGCATGACCTATGGAAACAGCTAGGGGTGTCAACGGTCCGGGTCGGTGCGGTTTCGGTCCGGTTCCACCGGTTTCGGTGTGAGTTTGGAAGTGACCGAAACCGACCCAATAAGGATTTATCGGTTTCGGTCCGGTGTCGATTTCGGTTTCGGTGCGGTTTGGGTTCGGGTTGGTACCGGTTTGGATTTATTAGGTTCATTTCGGTTTGGATCGGTTTTTTAAACCGGTATGGAGCCATTAGGAAACAACCAAATGATGAATTGTTGAACTTCGATTTCTTAAATCGATTTGTAACCGGGTTGGTTTTGATTTTTGGTCTAGTTTGAATTCGATTTTCCATACAAATGTATACAAAACTATTCAAATTTTAATTTTTTTAATGAATTTTGGAGTGTTTCGGTTTCTTACCGGTTTGGTTTCGGTTTCGATCCGGGTTTTGAGTCGGTTTCGGTTTGGTTTCGGGTTCATCCGGTTTTCGGTGAGGTTCGGTTTGGTTTTGGGGTTAGAATACTTGAAACCGAACCGAACCAATAAGGCTTCGGTTTGGTTCGATCCGGGTTGTTATCGATTCGGTCTGGCCGGTTTTACCGGTTCGATTTAGGAATTGACACCCCTAGAAACAGCCCTGTCTATCTCTCTCATCCTCTAATGGAGAGAATAATTAAATGCCATTTTATTAGGAGAGAGGAGAAAGATGGACACATAGAAAACGCCATTAACTTTATTACTCAAAGCAAGTAGTTGAAACATCTTTAAAACGATCTCAAGGTTATAAAGATCTATAAAAAAATATCTTCTGATCCCAACACATTGCAATGACACGAAAATAGTGTTTAATTGTGACTTTCTATACACCAATATTAATCTTTTTTACCATAATAAAATAAATATCAAGTGGAGCCCAAACCCTCTAAACATATTGTCCGTATCATTATTTAGTCATGAGTTAATTTTTCAAAAGAATTTGGTTTATATATATATATATATATATTCACTAAAATATTTTGAAAACTATTTAAAAAAATTTAAATGTATTAAAAAATAAAGATAATTGAAAATATATATATATATATATATATCTCATATATGATAAACCATAGAGTCGAAATATGTTATAAATTTGACAAGTGACATATCAGATAATTTTATATATGTCCAATTATTAGAATGACAAATCAAAGGTTCCACAGTCTCACTGTACAACTCTCTTTTTTCTACATACTTACATTTTGGCTTTTTACCACTTTATACTTTACCATAAATGCTGGTCTTCGGAAATTAAGAAAACTAATTTGTCTATCTATCTCTCTTTCTTTTAATGTTTCAGGATATAATATTCTCTCTTCTCTATATTTTTAGAACAAAAGTAGCTTGCCATGCAATCTTGCATATATATTCATGTAATATACTATTTGGGAGGAAACATACTATAATTTTTTTTATTTTTTTATTTTTTATTTTTTTTGGGTATCAAGAAACATTCTATAAGATAGTTAACAAGGAAGTACATAATTCCATTGCTGAACAAAGCACGCTTTGTTCTTTTTTTCTTTTGATGGCTGAACAACAAAGAAGCCAACTTGTGGAATCCATAAAGTATCTTTGGCTTTGAGTTACAAATTGGTTTCAAATCATCTTTTTCTAACCTCCACCTGTAATCCTTCCTCTAAAATGATCGAGTTTATTTTATTTTTTATTTTATTTTATTTTATTTATTTTAAGTCGAGATTGTTCAAACCTTTGAACTGACTAATCATTTGGATGCATATATACATCTTCACATACACGAGTCAGGTCAGCGTATATTCCTAATAGAATCATAAAAATCGTGAGACTGACCCAAAAGTGGGAGAGGAATCAAAAATTTAGGATCACCCAATGTTGCAAATTAGCATTAATAATAATGGGGTTCAATTATGTAATAAAGTACAAAGGGATAAGAATCCAGAAGTGCACTTTTTATCTTCAAAAATGGAATTAATTAGCATTTGTAACCTGTTTAGTAAACAACTTTGTGGGAGTGAATCAGCTTCTTTATGTTTGAAAGCTTCCCTCCAGCCCATCTTGCCCTCTCTTTGCATGTCTGGTGAGGAATCAAAAAATCATATCTTGTTTTCTTGCCTCCACAGTGCAATGTGTTGTTGGCATCCCCCCTTAGTCTTGGTGCTTCTCAATTTGTGGTAAGTCTGGCTCAGCTCTACTACTAGAAGACTGTCATGTGTACTCCACCAAATTGGGCAAATTTTTTTTCCTTTATAAAAACGACAGCTCGTAAGTGCTCTACGTGCTCTACAAGCGTCCCACTATAGACCACAATGTCATCAAGATATATCATCACAAACCGGTCCAGGTAGGGGTGGAGCAATTGTTTATCAAGGTGCAAAATGTCGCTGGGGCATTGGTCAAGCCAAAAAGCATAAAATAAAAAAATAAAAGATAAGATCCACGGATTGAATAAAGAAAAAAAAAAGTTCGAAGGAGATGCCCAGTTTGGTGGAGTACACATGGCAGCTTACGAATGTATAAGGAGGGAAAAAGTTGAAATCCTCTCTCGTGCAAGTAATCACGCTACCCCATCTCAAAGAATTTGGATCCTCTCCAGCCATTGTACTCTCCAACCCATCTTACATCTTTCATGGGGTTTGACAAGAGGTGAGGTGGTTGTGGTAGGGGAGGGACTCTGGATTCGGTGAGAAGCTGAGCTGGACTCTCCCTTATTTCCTTTGTGTACATATTTGGATCAATTTCTAAGGATAAGCCTGTTTGAAAAATATGACTTGGGGAAACAATGGAGAACTTTCGCACTTTGAAATGAATAAGGAAAAGGTTTGGAACCCACAATAGATCTAATCCATGTGGATTGACGGACCAGCTTGAGATCTGGAAAGGATGACACCATTTCGAATACAACTTTGTCAATAAGTTGGACCCCCTCTATATGATTTCTCCTTACTTTTTTAATAGGTCAAACTTCCTAGATAATGCCAAGAACTGTTTTTGTTTTTGCGAATTGATGTTTTGACTGTGAAGCCAAACACCAAATCTAAGAAAACCTTAAGGGCTTCAATTTTTTTTTCTTTTTCAAAAGGTTCTTTGATGGTCTTTTGGGTTATGAAATTTCCACTGAAGTTGTTCAACAAGAAGAAGCAGTCATCACCTGAATAAGAAGGTTTGTGGAATTTGATTTATTGGATTCATATTAGCCATAGGATGAAACCCTTTGATTTAAACCACGAATGGTATTTTAGACCTTTGCTAGTAGGGTTGAGAGATTCTCTCCTCACCATGTGTGTTGCCTAGGGGTGCGAAAGGGCCTGGTTGGGCCAGCCTAGGATTTCCGATCTTTAACCCAAGCCCATCCTGACTCTAGGTCGGGTTAAGGTATCTCAATCGAGGCCTGACCCTACGGGGCTCAGGATGAGCTAGGTTAGGCCCTTTTCCTCTTGGTTAGCCCAAAACTGATCAAATTTTGCAATCTCCATCATCTCTCCCCTCTCATTCCTTGTTCTCTTCTTAAAATTTTCAATGTGAGACCAAACATGAATGCATTCTCTAAGTCCTTTTTCTTGCCCTGAAGTAAAAAGTTGTTTATTTCTTATCTCGCATTGAAAACTTAAGAGAAGGAATAAAGAATGTGATGCTTATAAATAAAGCTACACATCTCAACCCACTTATTCCTTTTTTTTGTTTTGGTCTATATGTATATAAATATATAGGGTCGGGCTTGGTTAGGCTCGCATCAAGGCCTGAGCCCAGGCCCAGCCCAACCCTATATTGGGCCTAGAATTCTCAACCCTGGCCGGCCCCGGGGGCTGAAAAGCCCAATCCAAGCCATGCCAAGCTCAATGCGGGCTATGGGCAGGCTCAGGCTCACGGGGCCAAACTTGCACCCCTTGTGTTGCCTATTCATAATAAAAAGAAAAAATAACCCCTAAACTCTGGGAATGTTACATCACTCACAAAAATAGGTTAAAAGCATTGATGAATCATGGGGTGTTATCATGCTAAATTAAGGGTGTACCCAGTGTACGAGGCTCCTACATGTGTGAGGTTGGGGGGGGGGGGGAGAGCAAGAACTACGCAGCCTTGCCCTGAGAATGTTGAGAGGCTATTTCGACTGTTATCATGCTAAACTCAAGTACTATATGTGAATAATATGCATACACACTGTATTATATCAAAAATACACATTACATCTGATATACTTCAAAAATATGAAAAAGCCCTGTCTTTTATATCGTAGAATTGTGTTTGCATATAAGGTACAGATTTTGTATGCATCACATTTTTGCATTATTTCCAATAAGTATTATGTTTGAATTTTTCCGTACGCGTATAAAACCGTTGTCCTTAACTCAGAAGTAGACCAAATTTATCAGAAACCCATGGAGAAAGGCCATTCAAATAGTCTTTAGACCCTGAACTTTTCCAGTTTGGAGGACAATAAACCACAAAAACCAAGGATGGTCTCAATGTCAAATTTCTTTTTCTGTAATCAATTGGACCACACTTGAGCTTATTGCCTTAACAGTATATTAAGTACAATGACTATCTAAAACCAATAACATGGAAAAATGCTCCTGGCCTTGAGTTGTATTGGCTTAGAGGAAATGCTCTTTTCTACAGAAGACTAAGAACATACAAAAATTTCACAGTTCAAGACACATTTGGTTCTTGATGTTCAAACCTGAACTCTACCTTGCATTTTGGCAAGCTGAGCCTGAATCTAGCCCAGTAAGAAAAACACTGGATGTGTTCAAAACATGCAAGAGCCATAGCTAGTTATAGATAGCTATTATAAATGACTGGACAAGTAACAAGATATCTTCCCATGAATCTCTTCAGAAGAGTGATACTCCAATCCTGTTAAGTCACATATATCTAGTTCCTTATTTCCTGCAAGGTGGGTGGCACAAATAATTATGGGTTGTCATGTAAGGTATCTCTACAATTTCACTAGAGGCCTTTTAGTACATAACTGTGTGAGTTTGGGTTTCTACTGTCCTTTTCTTTCCTCTGAATTGCAAGTGAAGCATAATGTGCTTATTTGCATCAATGGGGCATACTGCAAAAATCATACTAAACAGTAGGACTCTATTTCCAGAGTCTTCCCATTCCGTGTATATATCTTCTGATACTTCTCATAAATATAGGGAAGCAATCCCCAAGGGGATCATCTGATTCTATACTTCAATATATAGCTCATACACCTACGAATATTATCTGAAACTTATATATCTGCCACTATCATGTAACAAAAGGAATAACAGAAGAAAATACCATAAATCATATAATGAGAATGACAATCCTCTAAAAAGCCCTTATGCAGCAATAACAGATCCATAGTAAAACATTGTCAGTCATGGGTTATGTATATCCCACTGTACAATATCACTGCAACAAGAAGGAAGCCAGTACAAAAGAAAGAAAATGGGGGGAAGCTCTCAAAGTCTCAGTGTGAGATCTGGTTTTGATGAGTCTATTTCTGGTGGTGGAATCTCTGCCATAATATTTAAAGTCGAATTTCCACCCAATTCAAAGCCTGGATAAACAGCACCACCATCAGACACTTGTCGAAAACTTCCAGGCCAATACAACTCTGCATCATCATCCTCCGTGAACACCAGCAGGCCAAGGTACCCTTGCTCAAATCTTCCACCACCTCTGACCTCGGGGGTCGCTCTTGTGGTGCAAGGTTGTGAACTGAGGAGTGAGCTTTGATCCCAAGGGACCGGCATGCAGACCCATGTAGGGGCAAAGATGGCAGGCTGGCATACCTCTCGGAGAAGATTCCCATTCGCATGGCTCTCTTCGCAAGTGTCCTCTCCCTTTTGTGTGCATTCTGGTGACCACCTAGAGCCTGTGAGCTTAAGAACTTGCGCTGACAATAATTGCAAGAGAAAACTCTTGCTACAGAAACTGCTGGAGGATGGGCAGAAGCTTCACTACTACTCTCACTCATGCTCGATATTGAAAGCCCTACCGACTCGTTCCTGCCTCCAAAATCACTGTCATTGTTGTTGATGCTAAGAGTTAAATCAAGGGACATGGGCGTAGCACCCGGATGAGGCTTTATGAGATCTGTTAAGCGGGAAGAGGCATTGGTGGTATCCTTGGAGTGATCTGGGGGGTTTTCCAGGTTTGATACATCTGAAGCAACTTGGCTACTGATTTCTGATTCTTCTTCCACGGAGGCTTCTGCTTCAAAGTCAGAGTTAGGTGTTTTCATGTTTGTGTCTAACAAGATTTGAGAACTCATTTCCATTCAGGATGAGCTTCCTGTGGAGAGGATCAAGAAACTGATAGGCAGTTGTTGCTAGCTCTTCATCTGCATTTATCAGTATCAATGAACAATGATTCAGTTCTATCAAGTTAGCCATTTGTTCTGTATAAAAGGCAATGGAAATCCATTATCTTGGAAGTCCAGATCAAATAATTTAACCGGGAAGACCAAATAGGAAATACAAGCAAGAACACAGAGATAGGAATTCAACGCAAAACTTTCAGCAGATATTGGTGTCAGGCAAATGCCCCAGAATTTCCATCTTAGTATATGAGAAATCATAGGGACTCTTTAACAGATAAAATTTGGTTATTGAAAGAAAGAAGGGGGGGGGGGGGGGGGGAGGTGGAGATGAAAGATAACGTAGGGATGGGGAGACTCTTTTAGGATAAGCTATCTTCAAGGACCAATCTTCAAAATGTCATAGGTCCAAAGTTAAGTTAAATTTTCAATTAGATAATCCCCACCATCTAAGTGATCACAAACTCTTGCATAGAAAAAGGTAATAATAAACTATCCAGAAGGAAAGTCAACAATAGATCCTTTTAATGGGGAAACCCAACCATGGATGTGCACCATCACTAGTAAAACCCACAGCATGGATTATTTTACCAAAAGGAGACCTCCAAACTTAGAATACTTAGTAAAACTCTACCACAAAAAAAATCAACAAACAGTAGAACAAACTTCATCCCTTTGTCACTGTGTTCATCAATCCCAAAACACGCAACAGTTTAGATCAAACAAAATTAACGACTTATAAGTATTTATAAAGTTACGCATTGCAACCCTAATGGTAAAGTTGAAGTTCAAGGAGATCTGGGCCATGAAATCACCAATGCTTAGGTCTCTTTCAGAACTTCAAAGCTCTACTGAACCTTTTACAGACCTTCAAGATGGCCCTCTGTCTTAGATAAGTAGCAAGTCCTTAATTGTCTAACTCCCTTCCATTTCTAGCAGAAAGGTAATGTACATCCATTATAGTTTTCCTTGCAGCTTTAAAAGAAATGCAAAAGTTTTGAAGAAATGTAAAAATATTTAAGAATACTTGCCTACTTTAGGTAAACTCTTTCCCATATGGAAGATTTCAAGCATTGGAAGCCATTAAAGGCAGCTAATTAGATTAGGACTATCCATTCCATTTCATATTTTTCACACTGTGGAAGGGGGAGGAGATTGATACACAACTACTCATTTCGAATTTTACAACTGCCAAGTTGAGATCATGCTACAATCGTCATGCAATTGTATATGCATGAATGAGAAAGATCATGTGAACAGAGTGAGTAATTCAGATATTGGATAAAAAAGAAAAGGAAGAATAGGAAGCAAAAACTGGCTTGGTAAAGCAAGAAAGACAGATATAGTGAGAATAAATGACATAACTCATCCAACCCCTAATTCAAGTACTTTTGATTGGCTGCATGGATCCTGTTCCACCATTCCATTTTATAAGCTCTAAACCTGAAATCATATGATTTATGTTTAAATGAGTTTCATAATTGTAACAGCCTATAGATCATTTACTTAATCCTTCCCTTAAGGATGTTATTTATATGACAACAATTGCCGACTTGTAAAGAAAACAAACAAGTTGGTTAGCAATCATGTAAGCAGCACATGACCTTTTGACATCAAGCCTTCACCACCAGTGCACATCCCATTCTAGTGGCAGGTCAGGAGACTCTCCCTTAATCCTCTGATAAACTGAATAGTACGGATCCATTATATTTAGGTACCAGTGGACATACCACAAGGCCTAAACACACTAAACTTGATTTATTTTCGGCAATGTTCAACTTTGCATCACATGAAATTCTACCCTTTTTCTAATCCCCTAAGATAACATGAGTTTTTGTCCACCAAAACTGTGTTCCACCACCCGACAGTGGTTGATGTCAAAGAACAACAATGAAGAAGCCCCCACGAATACCAGAAATGGTGCCACTAGCTCATCTTCATGGGCCTCCTCCTTTTTCCTTTTTTTAATTATCATGTCAGCTAGGAGAATATCTATTGAACTTGACGAACATGGGACACACAATAAATGAGGTTAGCTACACTGCTACATGCAGAGGACATAAGAAAAACAAATATTTATACAATAAAATTTATATCTAGTCAAAACTAAACCAGAAGACTAATGTGTGTGTATATTGATAGAAGTATTCCAGTATGTATCAACTTATATGGTTAGTATCATTTAGTGAGTTCATCCTGTGCTTCTCAACAAATTTCTGCATTTGCATACATGGACTGCCAGCATTTTCTCGCTTTTTCTGTCTGCACCTCAGATCCTGATTCAAGGCAGCAGCATTTGTTTGCATGGGCAGCCAGGGCTTTCTTCTGGCCACTCCCCCAGAGTTGACCAGCTGGATGGGTAAGTAACTTTTGGCTTGTGCCAGACAGCATTTTCGGCTAACTTCCCATGCATCCAAACACTGCCATAATCTCTTCAAAACCAGAATGATCTCCTTTAAAATAACAAATAATTTCATGGGCCAGGTATGATTTCTTTAGAATGAAAAACAGGGCTATGTACCTTGAAATTAACTTTACCCACCCAAGGAGATCATTTATCATGGAACTGGTAGCAAGTGTTAAGAGTGGAACTCTAAAACCACATCTCCACATCTTTTTTTTCTTTTTTTTTTTTTGACACAAGGAAAAACTACCAATTAATTAGTTTACTCAGGAGACAAATCAACCTCAAATGGAAAAGAAAATCATGACTTGATGAAATATATTCGGAATCTAGAAACCCACAAAACAGAAAGAAGAATTGTAGCTCTCATTTTCTTGCTTCACAGTTAACAGTAGTGCAATAGAATCACATGCAGAATAAAATACCAACGCATTCTCTCGACCATGGAGAAGACATAGAAAGTAGTACAAAATCAGAAAAAGCAGAGATGCGAACAACAAATAGCCACTCATATTCCACAAACATTGTGTGGATGGGTGGATGGATGTGTAAATATACCCAGGAAGGAAACTTTATCCAAAGAATCAAACAGGATTGGAAATAAGACTTTCACTTTCCTCTTCTTGTTGAACCCGCAACAAAACAGACATAACAAGGGAGGTGATATGCATGATAGAACCTCATTGGATTCCCATTCAAATTTGACATTTCAACTTTGAAATAACAAATATCCAAGTTCATTGAGGCTTTTGCTGGACTCAAACCTTTTCTGTAACAAATTTCATTCTTTATCAAAATTTCGAGTCTGCCAATAGAGGAAAGACCAAACGATGCCACTACCTAACCCAAAAAATAGTCCTTAGCACTCATAATTTAAATTTGAAATGCAAAAGGCTGTGTAGCTCTTTTGTGGTGACAAAGAAGGATGAATAGCTAGTGAAGACACCAAAATCCATCAGAATAGATGTTTCAGGTCACAAGAAGATAATCAAGATACAATTGAGGTTCACTATTTGGGCCTTGCAGTGAACCAAATATATGAATCCATCAGATAACCATTCATGGAAATATTTACTAGAAAAAAACATTCTTAAGCTAATATATCAAACACTTATCAGACTTAAGTAAATTATAAATGCACGAACTTCACAGAGACTACTATTAAGGAAAACAACCATGCCAGCACTAATACGCGAAAGTGACTTCAGAATACCATTCTTAATCTTGCAAAGACAAATAATGGCTATACAGCTTAGTGATTCCTTTTCCCGTAAAATATATACAGCTTAGAAATCCGTAGTCCTAACTTTGAAAAAATCCTCATAAGTACCTGGGGAAACTTGATATGTAAACAGTATAAAGGAACACAATTGAAGAAAACAGAAACCACACAACAACTGAAATTTTTTATTTCATCATACTACCACTAAAAATTTTGAACCAAACAGTCTCCTTCCCCTGTACTATTTGCATGTTTCTCCAAAAAATTCAGTCCCCCTTCTATTCATTGCCAGGAGGGGCCTCAAATCTTTCAGAGAAGAGAAAAAATGCACCAAAAAGCAGATTATACACTATTAAACCAAACACAACATATCCAGAGAAAGAAAAGGAGCCATAGGAAGTTCATAGAAGCATTAGAAATGAAACAAATAGACCCAAATCATTAAAGCATAGAAAAAGGAGTCTACTATAGAAGCAACCCACAAATCATTACAACAAACTACATCTTTACCACCCAAATCAAAGCAACACAGCTCAATAGAACTCATATAGCTATTACTTCAAACAAGGCATCATCAAATGAAAGGGGAAATAAAAGAAAAATGAAACAACACCAACTCAATAAAGTCTAGAACGAAAGCTACTTCATACATACCATTTCGAAACTGTAGAGATCTTCAGTGGAGTTATAGCTATCTGGGTATGGTTGTTGATCATCAGGAGACAAATAGGCTTCTGGGTTTCTCTGCTTTTGCTGAATAGAGAGAAAGTGGAGGAAATAAAAAGGAATGAAAGGAAGATGAAATCATGAGAGAAAGGAGAAGATGGGTACTGGATAGTGAGTAGTGATGTTTAATTATGGGAAAAGCAGAGCTGGAAGAGGGGGGCGGGGCGCGATGGTGGGACGTCAGAGAAGTCAGAGAAAAAGTTGGAGTTGGATAAATTAAGAAGGAGAAAATGCACTCACCAGTCACCAAACTCACCACAGGCCACACTACTTTGCTTAATTTGGCCTCTTCAACTACAACAAAGAACAAATACCTTTTACTACTACATATGGGATAGACATATATGAGTCATCAGTCCCAGCGACAGGGGGAGAAGTATCTTTGGTGGGACTACTTCTGTTTGCTCTGTTCAGTTGTTTGTTTGCTTCCTCTCTCTCTCTTTCTCTCTCTACTGCAAGGGTGTTTCAGATAAGTCCATAATGCAACATGGGTAAGTTTCTCTTTCAGAATTTAGATTCACCATCACCTTCCTTCATGTCCCCATAATGCCTTTCTCCTACTTCCGTGTATGGCATGCTTGATTTCCCATGATACCATCACATCTCTCTCTCTCTCTCTCTCTCTCTCTCTAACTTCTTTTCCATTTAAGTTCAAACAATCTCTCTGCGAATCTGCCCAAACAAGGAGGGACAACTGGGTATTTTGGTCATTGAGAAGGTACTATTTCTTCTTCATTTAATTAATTAGTTACAGTACATGGTCTACTAAGGGAACAGAAACAAGGCTATTGAAACCTAAATGGGAACATGGCTGTTGGGTTTCAAATTCCTAATTTCCTATGCTGGAAGATGTTGTTTGTTTCCCTAAAAAAAACCTAAATTTGAAAATGAAAGGAATAAGAGAATAACACTTACATTGGAAGACACATTTATAAATTATGCATTTATAAGTCATCTCTAGGCTCTGGGAAACAGTGTATTGTGCCCCTACGGAAAACCCAGAAAACCCCCATGTATCAAAATATATAAATAAATCTCCCCACCTCTTCCCTACTTTTTTTTTGTAAAGATAGATTAATTTATAGCTTCAGGGTAGAGAGAGAGAGAGAAAGAGACTGCTGTTTTTCAACGCATACGCATGGGATGAGTTGTTGTTTTCTAATTTTCTTGGATCCTGGGGAATAAAACAAGTAGGGGAGTGCATTATTATTGGATCTACCTCTCTCTCTCTCTCTCTCCAAACCCATCTGCATCTTCATTACCCAGTCAAACCATCCAATCCCTGGTTCAACCGGCTTATCTTAAAATTGGTTTTGATGCCGTTATCAACCTGGTTCAACCACAGAGTCATACCCCAGAAGACCAGATTAAATTGGCCCTACCAAGACCAGCCATTCACTTTTTAAGCTGTTTTAACTTGAGATTGTGGACTAGTCAACGTGTAGTAATGGAAACATAACAAGGGGGTTTTGAAGCAAGAATGACCAGGTCAAGTCAATAACCCAAGCTTCAATTTAGGCCATAAGGAAACATAACAAGGGGGTTTTGAACCAAGAATGACCAGGTCAAGTCAATAACCCAAGCTTCAATTTAAGCCATAGTTTCAAGAAACTGAAGTGGATACCTTTAACCCAACCTTTCTATATTCAGTTCCACTTCTTTGGTTTGATTGATTCTTTTGGGCTGGCCAGTGGCAAAAAAGGAGCTCCAGACAAAGCGGGCCGGTTTGACCATCTGGTCCGATTTTCAGCTTGTATGTTGGGTCAGGTTAGTAAATTGGCACTCCCTATTTGCAAGGACTAGCATTATTGGTAAGTATAGTGATGATGGAGAGAATAATTGTATAGATATTGTAATGTAATACTCCCATTCATTGACCAAAAGATCCTTGTGAGGGACACTCCACTTCCAGAGCTGACCCGGTCCAGTTCATTGAAACTGCCAAACCAGGACCCAAGCTCTATAGAAATAAAGACCATATATATCCTTCCCGTCTATCTCATCCTCTAGCTCTTCTTCTCCTTCACAAGGTTAAAGTTAGCTTCTATCATCTCTGCCACATCATATGTACGTGTCACATGATTTACGCCGTCCAAGCGGTACCCGAGGCAATCTCGGGCCCCACTTACATACGTGGACATTGCATTTTCATTCTAAAGAAGAGACCTTTGGGTTGGTCCCCTTCAAGACCTATATGGGTTGGTCCCCTCCACACCACATCAAACTAAACCAGTCATAGAACAAGACCTCTTAGGAGTAGTAGTATTCATAGTGTACTTAATCATGGCTTTCATGGAATGCTGATTCCCACTCAACAAAGACTTCTTTTTCAATTCTTTTGTTAAGAGTTTTTTGTTTCTTTAGCTTTGCCCATCTGATGCTTTTTATTGTATAGTAATAAGGAAAGGAATGTTGAATTGCTTTGAGTTTGTAACCTTTTCAATATTAAAGGGTTTTCAATATTAAAGGGTCATTTATATTAGGGTAATTTACAGCGTCACCCCCTGGAGAATGCCAATATTATAAGAATACCCCTTCACTTTCATCAAATTAGACTCAGACCCCCTACCGTCAGTCATAGTTAAGTGAAAAGTCAAAATGACTGTTATACCCTCTTGACTAAAACTCATGTTTTCCTCTTCACCCATACCTCTACTCACTGGAGTTGAGAAGCCTTTTTGCATAGGGGCGAACACATCGTGAGTCCGTGACATGGGTTTCTTAAGCCTCTTCTTCTTGTTCTATTTCTTGCAAAGAAATTTGGGATATGGGGTTTTATGTTGAGACAGAGAGTGGCGAGAGAAGAATGGTCAGATTTGAATATGACCTTTTAGGATTGTTCAATTTGACTTATTGCGCTACTTTTTGTTGCAGGTTCAGTAAACTGAAAGAAGGCAAGTCATTAGGTTGAAGAATTGAGAGGGAAACAGCTGAAAGTGGAGCGTGATATGCGATTGTTAATAAACATTCACACGTAGGAATCCCGTGACTTCTAGTTCTTTTAAAATAGCCTCAGATTGTTAGATAGAAGAAGCTTTGCCTTTCCTTCTATCCTCCTACTCTTACATCTTTTTTTTTTCTAAAAAAAGAAAAAAAACCCTTTTTGGAGCTGCAAAGCTGAGGCATGGAAGTAAAAGTCGCCACGACCTGTTTACATTGGTCGTAGTCGGTAGCTTCTCACTTCCCTTCGTCAACTCAGACGCTAGCCTCTGCAATTTCATCTCCTTCGACGAAAAAATAGAGACGAGCAGATCGAGCTCTAGTCTGTCGATTCGTCCACAAATTAGCTTCTCAGGAACAACGTCAGCGACAAAACTGTTGAGATCTCGATCTTGCCATAACCCCATGTCTTTAGAAGCTCCGCCGTGATTCCTTCCATGTCGCCATCTATCACCGCTTCCACTACTCTTCACGGAGATTGATCGCTAGTGCTCCGAACGTGAAGGTATCGATTTGGGAATGGGTATATTAGGTCTCAATTTGGGGTCAGGGTATAATATCTATTGATTTGGGGATGGAAACTTGTTAAATGGGTATTTAGGTAGTTCACATTTAGTAAGGGCATTTTGGTATTAAAAGAAAAATATAATAGCTAACATCAGCATATAAGGTATATTCCATAACAGTGACTGACGGTAGGGGGTTTGAGTCTAATTTGGTGAAAGTGAGGGGGTGTTCCTATAATACTGGCATTCTCCAGGGGGTGGCGTTGTAAATTACTCTTTATATTAAAAAAAAATTAATTAAAGGGTTATTACCTAATGTTGGCCCCGCCTATGCACATGGGAGAGATGAGTTTAGAGAGGGTCTTAACCTTTTTCCATTTCTTATGGAAAGTGACCATTCTCAAGACTCAAACCCGGGCATTTACCTTGGTAGCCTGAATTTTTTTACAATTGATGCAAAAAATGGCACCTAGTTTGTAACCTTTTCATCAACTTAATACAAAATCTATATTATATGTTGGTTGGTCTTATCACTTACTATTGGTCTATTGTTATAACTTTTTCCTTTGTTTTTTAAAAAAACCAAACAAGTGTTTTCCACCACCTTTTAAGTGGATAGACTTAACCCACTAAGCTGTTTTTGCCTTCTATATTGGATGGTTCTATATAAAAATGGCACTTAAGAGGAAAATAGCTAGTGTGAGGAAACCATATATTTTTCCGTTGGATATGACAGTGATAATTGATTGGTTTAATTGATTTGGTGATCTAAGCCTTTCTTGATCAAAGAGTGGAAATATTAATCCAGACACATAATTAATCTCACATAGATATAACTTGCAATTAGCCATGGAATGGTTTGAAAATCACCTTTAATGCCTTTGTGCAAATAATCAATTGATCATTCTAAAAAAAGAATATTAATCATGAAAAAGTTCAAGCAAGCACAGGGAAAATGGTTTTGGAAAATTCCTTGTTTTTAGAGAATTTTGGAATAAAAGTTGAAAAAAAAAATTTATTATGAAATGCTTGTACCAAGGTCCCCTTGCCTTTATTTTTGAAAC
This sequence comes from Macadamia integrifolia, assembly GCF_013358625.1. Taxonomy (NCBI): domain Eukaryota; kingdom Viridiplantae; phylum Streptophyta; class Magnoliopsida; order Proteales; family Proteaceae; genus Macadamia; species Macadamia integrifolia. The sequence continues at coordinate 20,956,582 of NC_056570.1, forward strand.
TTCCAAGGGGAACTGAACCAGAAGGACAATAAAAGGGAACTTAGAGAAAGACTAATTTCAGATGCGTTTTTGAATTCAAGGTCAATTGACTATGTTACTCTAAGAAAATATATCAAGAAAGCTGTGACCCACTTGTGGGTTGATGTCAAAAATCTGTTTTATACAAAAGCTCCTTTCTTTTAAGATTAAGAATGGCATATTCTCATCTATGGGACAATATTAGTGACCTTAAAGTTATTTAAGTTGTCTTTTTATATCACTTCTCATTAAAAATTTTCATCTTTACATGTGTGATTATAATGAAGGTCCTTGGATTAGTAGAGCTTAAACTCAAAATGCCTTTTAAGTTTTTATTGGTCAAGTATATGTATTATTTATAAGACCATCCTCTTACTTCAGGTGTGCAAGTAGCTTAGACTCCCTAGTATTTAAGGCATTTAAAATGGGTATTATAGCACCATACAACATGACCATATGAAGATTTGTTCTAGTACTAAGCATCACAAGCCTATGGACCACACTACCATTAAATGGAACTTTAATTAATTTCTCAACCATTAATTATAATATCCTTTAACTTTGATGCCTATGTTGCTTGATTAATTATTATAACTTTTTCCTCTCAGTATTTGATGCTTGTGGGTGTAGAACTCTTCTTTATGGAAAAGAGAAGTGCAGTTCCCACATGTGGGTTTAAACAACTTCTATGAAAACAAGATAAGGAAGAGGCCACCCTTGTTTGCTCACTTCAAAATTCTTTTATTCAAAGCAAGAAGAGCTTCCACTGAAACCAGGAGCTAAGTGGAGGCCTTTCAATTCTAAGGGGACCATATTTGACCTTAGTAATAAAGTAGAGTAATGGAAGATATAAATCCTTTAAAACAAAAATGTAAAGGGAAGATATGATTGGTCCAAAGTCATAATATACCACCATGTTCCACATGCTTATGCCACTAAGCTATACGCATGGGAAGCAAATCCTATGTTTAATGGTCCACAGCTTATATTATTTATAGGGACTATCTCTTGCCTTCAAGCTTGCAAAGCTAGAGAGAGAGAGAGAGAGAGAGAGAGAGAGTGATCAAATGTTTGTGCAGCCTATTGATTAACAACACAACAATACATTAGTTATGTGATTATACTCTTGATGAGTTTCTCAAAAGACAAATGATAAGCCAATATAAATATGATATGTAGGAAATAATGATAATGACAATAGAGTATTGTAAAACTAATATGTTATGTTATCCCAATAATAACTCCGAAGCCTCGTCAATGCTCTGTCAACAGTGGATGTGAGCTGAGTCATGTCACTTGATGTTGTCTTCAAGATCATAGATGCCCTCAATAGTGTAATCAGGAGAAATGTGAATTTGTCGTCGTTCCGACTGACTTTGAACCATCTATTTCTGGTTGCAGTCTCAGAACCAGTCTCCTTCCAATTGCCTACTGATGGTGAAGATTAGCAATTCATTCTGAGATGCTTGAAGCAATTTCAGGAGGTTTCTTATGATTAATTATCAAGTTGGACAAAAAGGATGTGATTGCCTATCTTCAAGATGACTAACTCCAAAGCCTCACCACTAGTTATTATATTGATAGTTGTTAAGATCCTCTGTGGTGCAACAAGGCGTTTGGTGCGCATTGAATGCCTCAGGCAAAGAAGGCCCTTCTTTTGCTTATATGACAGCTTGGCCCCTTTCCGATCCATAGATACAGGAAGAATGCCATATTTATATCCACGAGTTTATCACACCTCTTTGAATGAAATTTCTTCAACCCGCAAAAAAATAATAATAATAAATAAAATAAAATAAAATAAAAAAAAGCCGATGTCAAGAAGAGCCTTAAATTTTGTGAGGAAACAGAGAGTGAACAGACCAATTGGTCCAATTATCAACTAAAGTTCTATTTTGTTTCTCTGAAAATGATCACACAGAGAAAGGCTGAGGACATCTGGTGACAAACCCATGACTTTTTCCAGTCCTCATGAACCCATTTCTTGGATTTTAACTCTCCTTCGCCGTATTTCAATGACACTGCAAGTCATGAGAATCTCTATCCTTGGAGATTGAGGAGAGATTTATCCACCTAAGTGACAACCCCACAAGATCCAATTCAGAGACGTGTAGAATTACTTTTTTCCATTCTGCAATCTCTGCATACCATATTCTGGAGGAATGATCAATTTTGGAACATTTGAATGCTTAATACTAATCCTTTTGTAATATAGGAGTCCTTCAAATCCTCAAATTCATTCCAACAGGGAGAGGTCCTAAAACCCTGAAATTCATATACTCATGCTTCAAAGAAATCAATCTATATGAGGCTAGCTTCTTCTTACCGCCACGTCAGCCGGGTTTTCCTCTAGAGAAATCTGATTTAGCTAGAGTCCTAAAATCAAAATACAAACTACATGTGAGGTGTTTCCTCTTGAACCAAAGCCTAAATTAGGGGTCTAGCCTTGTATCATTCAGATACAATGACCATCCTGAAATGGAACTAGTTTGACTCCACACCAATGGTAAAAAGAAAATCTGTTCATTCATCCCATTTGATCCTTTGATTGGACTAGAGAAAGGTACTTTAGACCATGAAAAATAGGGAGAGTTAATGATGAACCGAGTCCAATCTTAGTGTCACATGACTATTGGTGAAGAGTGTCTCCCTTCACTCACCTTGTGTGGAGGAAAACTTAATCCTTGTTTTCTTAAAAGTCTCACAAATCCATGGTTTCTTCTGCTTGGTAATTCACCTGTAGACATGCAGACATTATCACCAAGAAAATGGAAGGATGATATAAGGAGCTGGGTGTATGAGAAGATTTAGGGAGGAGTTGGTTGCATATATAAAGAACAACAATAAAAGCCTCTCCCCTCTCCCACCAGAAGCACTTGAACAAACAAGTTGTAAGAATAAATAACAATAAAAGCCTCTCAATGGGCTACATTTGCAAATAAAGTTCAGTTGTTCTCTTTCTCAACCCTTGAACCCAATGATCTAATGCATAACAATTAAGTCCAAGTCGATTGATGGGTTGAGATGTCCCCAAGTTCCTTTTATATAAACCACAAAAACCAACACAAGAAACTAGCCATTATTTGACTGTTAGGGGAATCACACATTTGGCCAGATATCCGACACGTCCTACAAAATTTTAGAAGTATCCATGCACATTCATTCACAAGATGGTTTAATCCAAGATATATCCTCCAAAATTGAATAGTCTTTCAAATATTTAATACAATCTTTCATTTTTGACACCTTAGTGCTACTAGCTTGCTAGGGTTTTGTCTTTTATCTGGGGAGGGGAAGTTTGGGATGCTCTCCCGTTAACAGTTCGGATCACCACCTTTAAAACTAGATTTCTCTAATAATACATTATCTCTTTAAATTTTGATTAGTTGCAATTGAATAGCCACCTTTATATTCCATTACATCTAAAGCTATAGCGACCCCTCTCTCCTGCACAAAAAAAGAAGAGGGAAACAGAGGGCAAACTAATACCACCAGAGGTCAGCTCTACGATGTGTTCAAACTTCATATTACCAACTCTCAACTTTATCTCTTTCCACTGCTTTTGTGTTAGCCACTGTTTGGGGATCAGACTCTGGGAGATCATTATGACCATCCACTCCAGAGTCCTGTCCCTGCTGGTTCTGAAGTTTCTCCTGCACAAATGCCACAGAATACATGAGACATCAATTAGCCTTAATAACCATAGGAAGATAAACAGATAAGTAGAACGTCCAACTAGTAAACGGAAAAGAAAATGGTATCTTGGCATGCACATCACCCACAGGTAGGGGAGCATAAAAAAGATGGAAATGATCCTGAAGATCTTTGTTTGGAGGAAACAAACAATCTACAAGAAGGGCTGAAGAGAACCTGAAATGCAGAATGGTAGAACATTGTTACAGAAGGCTAAAAAGGTTCAACTTGAACTGGACTAATTGAAGTCCGAACAGGGCACAACCCAAATTTTTCACAGGGAGGGAAACGGATTTTTCACATAATGGTCTTTGACGACACCACCAGAAGCCAAAACCATAGGAATGAATTAGACAATGCCAATCGGTTCTGCTTCAAGGAGTGAGATGATCTGAGCTTTTTAGGCCGTCCAAGGTAGTCAACAAAGCAGTTCTTAGGAAATGGCTGAGGGGGGATTGACTAATGATGACAGTCAGAGAAAAATTATTAGTGCTAAACATGGTTAACAGTTTGGATCAGGTCCAGTGACCCAGCAGGAAAACTTCAACACCTTAAATGTTTTTTCATTATTTATTCAAGGAATAGATCAGTAAAGCCGATGCCCTCAGCGTCTGGAATGATAGTCATTGTGGTAATCTTCTGTTTAAACTTTACTTGAGCCTCTTTTCTTTGGATAAATAAGAATGCTGCTGCAATGTGCTACTATAGTGTTCTAAATAAGACAATCACTTGGTATACTATTTTTGAAAGAATCTTACTGATGCAAACTCCGACGCATTCGTATTCTCTTGCTCCAACAGCTTGAGCAAGTTGCCGTAGATCCTCAAAGAATTATTCAAGAGATAGGGACCTCTCTCCATCAAGTTGCAACTTCCTCCTGCTTGAAGGTGATTCTCGTTTCCCTTATAAGGGCTACATCAAACCCCAAGTAGCCATTTTTTCGTTCTTCACTTATGTTTTCCTTGCTTGGCCTCTCATGGCATTTTTCTCACTGATAATTAATGGGTGGCAGATGGTGACCAAATGCACAGTTGCTTGAAAATGGAGGAACCATGCTTTAGATCATGGTAATTCATTCTTTGTTTTCCTCCTTCCAGGACCTAATTCTTCCGGCTTAAAATCAGGACTGGGTTCACCCAGGCACCTTCAAAGACATTATCCTTAGGCACAGCTTCCTTAGTTTGGGAGGGAGATGAATATACTGGGTAGAACATCTGAAGAGTCCCTATTTCCCCTTTCTCAACATCCCAATGATGCAGATACGACTGCCCTTTCTTGGTTGGACCAGCATGATCGGCTTTGGAAGCCAAGAGCCAAAAACAATCGGTCCAGCCCAGGGTTTTGGTCCAACAAGGGTTGCTTGTTGGAAATAAAATTAGTAGTTTACTTAGTATTTTATTTCATGCTTTTATATTCCAGACTTGAACGTAGGAGTAGGATTTACTTCCTTGCTTTGGTTTCCTTTTTATAGTTGTTTCCTAGTTTAGGCTAGTTTCCATTTCAGTCAAGTTTCTAATTTCGTGTTCCTATTTTCCTATATATTGGTTGTAATCGATTGAAGATTCAGAGAGTGATTTTGATTATTGAATGAATGTGTTGAGTGTGATTTCCTTTCCCCCTCTCTACTCCGATTTCTCCTCCCTTCCCTAAGGGTTCTCCATCAACTTGGTATCAGAGCCGAAGGATCCTATTCCTTCCCCATCTTTCTTCTTCCCTTCCCATTCTCTGTGTCGGCTTCCACCGATACTAAGAACAAAAAAAAGAAAAAATCTCAAAACCCCTGCCCTCCGCCTTCTCTGTTCCTTTCGGCAGCAGCAAAAAAACAAAAAAAAAAATCCCAAAACCTCCCTGCCCTCCGCCTTCTCTGTTCCTTCCGGCAGCAGCTAAAAAAAAAAAGAGAAAAGGAGCAGCAAGAAGAAGAAGAAAAAAAAAGAACCGAGAAGAAAGAAAAGTCGAGAAGAGAGAGAGATAGAAGCTAGAAGAAAAGAAGAAGAAGTAGAAGCAGAGAGAGAAGACGAAGAAACATACCTGGTTCCCAGTTTCTTGCCTCCCGCTGCACGTCGACTTTCGTCATTGCGAAGTCCCTGCAGCTGATTGAAGTCACCACCGCTGATTACAACCTCCATGTAAGTCACGATCCATTGTTGGAGTAGGCCTTCCCTGGTTTCTGCCTCTACTTGCCAGAACCAGGTAAACCCTGGATCTCTCTTTCTCCTTCCTCCTCACTGCCCCTTCAGTCGGCCAGCAGTAATCCTCTTTCTTCCACACGATTTCTTTTTGTTTTTTTTTTCTTCCCTTAATTCTTCTGATTTTCCAGAATTACCCCTCTTTTATCTATTAATTCCTTCTATCCCTCATTTTTTTCTTATTTACATTTAGATCCCTGACCACACTTGATATCCTTGTGGTTTACTTGAATTTCAAGTAATTGCAATTCTGCCCTTCCCAAAAAAAAAAAAATTATTTACTATTCTACCATATATTCTTGAGTGCTATTTTGTTAATCATCACCATGGTGGCCAATAGTGAAGTTGTTCAACAGCCGAATTCTTATAAAGGAGAAACTGATACAAAATTTGATGCTCTCTCTAACATGGTCACGTCCCTAAAAACAATGGTGGAATCTATGCAAGTTTCTATTGATCGTTTGGTGGCAGCAGATAAAGGAAAGAGTCTCATTCAATCTGGGGATTCTTCCAACACCACTCCACAGGATCCGCCAGTAACACTACCACCACCACCACATCATACATCACCACCACCTCCACCACCATATGAGACTGGTAGACATGATGATGGAGCAGAAAGAGCAGCAAAACTGGATGTCCTTGATTTTTATGGAGACAATAATCCAGAGTTGTACCTTGACTGGATTCACAGCTTAGATACATTCTTCAGATGGTATGGGTTGATTGAGGCTCGAAAGATCCTATTTGCAGAGGCCAAACTGAAAAGCACGGCTTGAGTTTGGTGGATCAAGCAACAATAACAGAACCGAACCCGAGGCATTGGTTTGGTCACTACTTGGGCTGAAATGTATGAAGTCATGAATCGGCGATTATTGCCTTCTGATTACAAGCAACACATGCATTTCAGGTTTGCACAACTGAAACAAGAGAATTTGACCGTTGAAGAGTATGTTGCTAGATTTTATTATTTGGCCACTCGTTCTGACTTTGAGTGGGATGAAGAAGTCTTAGTGGCCCAATTTCGCAATGGTTTGCACCCTCAACTTAGTGTTGCCCTTGCATTTAGTCGACTACCTACCATGGAAGACGCCGTACAAGTAGCATATCAGGTTGAGGAAAGTCTGAAACGCCCATAGAATCAGAGAAATTTTGCAGATATTTTTTCTCGAGGTACTAGTTCCGTTTGGCAATAGTATCCTACCCAAGAGAGGTCATCTAGCAAACCACAGGCTAGTGCTACATCTATGGCCTTTTCACGACCTAGTCGGCCGTATTCTTCACCTCGACATGTATCTGAAATGTCATCTTCACGGCCTATTCGTCCATACTCACCCCCTCGACGTAGATAAACCCTCTGATTCTTCAAAATTTACAGTTCGGTGCTACTCATGCCATGGATTTGGACATATCAGTGCTCAATGTCCCAGTCGTTTGGTTGCTTTTATTGATAAGGATTCTCCTATACCATATATTCCCGAAGAGCAACTTGGTTCTGACATAATTGATTTAAGAGAAGAGCGTGCAACAGGTGAAGTCAATGACACTCTCAGTGACGAAGACCAACATCCTTTTTATGTCATTCGTCATGTGTTGACCACTCAGAAGACCACTGAAAATGAAGATTGGCGCCGCAGTAGTATTTTTCAGACTCGTATGAAGTGCAATGATCAGTTGCTAACCTTGGTCATTGATGGAGGCAGTTGCACTAATGTTGTCTCTGAAGATGCTGTTCGTAAGCTGGGATTGAATACAGAACCACATCCTAATCCTTACAAGGTTGCGTGGATGAACAACACTAATCTCAAAATCACAGATAAATGTTTAGTCACATATTCTATTGGTGGATTTAAGGATACAGTCCAATGTGATGTCCTCCCTCTGAAGGTGTGCCATATCCTTCTTGGTCGACCTTGGTTGTTTGATAAGAAAGTATAGCATTGTGGCTATGCCAATACCTATGCCTTCAAGCATGCTAACAAGACTATGAAGTTTCATCCTGCCAAAGATCTCCCTGAAATTAAGCTCAAGAAGATGGTGGGATCGTTCCTCATTCAGCGTATTATTTCAGACGGTCTCCTCGGTCCTTTCCCTAACTCGACGGAGTCGAGTTCTTTTCAGAGGAGGAGAGTTGATGCAGATTCGACTGCCCTTTCTTGGTTGGACCAGCATGACCGGCTTTGGAAGCCAAGAGCCAAGAAGAACCGGTCCAGCCTAGGGTTTTGGTCCAACAAGGGTTGGAAATAAAATTAGTAGGATTTACTTCCTTGCTTTGGTTTCTATTTTATAGTTGTTTCCTAGTTTAGGCTAGTTTCCATTTCAGTTAAGTTTCTAATTTCATGTTCCTATTTTCCTATATATTGGTTGTAATCGATTGAAGATTTAGAGAGTGATTTTGATTATTGAATGAATGTGTTGAGTGTGATTCTCCTTTTCCCCCTCTCTACTCTGATTTCCCCTCCCTTCCCTAAGGGTTCTCCATCACAGAGTTTTACTATCAAATGTGAAGTTAGGACAGGAAGGATGGTACGTAATTTGACCTATTAAGAGCATGGTGTCTGCGCTACTTTGTTCACAGAAATCATTTCTTGGTTAGAGAAACCAGTTTGGAAGATCGACTGAAAGGGGTTTTGTGTTCATGTTAGGAATGACAATCACTATTTTCACTCCTACAAGGACTACACCATTTGGTGGCATCATTGGCTCATTTAATTTTTTGTTCTGCTGCTAGTGACTGGTCACACCTTGGATAATTGATATCTGTAATAATTTAGAAGATTTCTATAATTGTTATGTGACATTCTCCTTCCACCTTCATCCTTCAGGTACCCTGGGGATTTTGGAAAGAATGAAGTGGAAGTGATGAATCTTGAATGTAAATGAGAACCTCTTTACTGGTCGTCTCAACTTGAAGGTGGGTAAAACTAGACTGGAGTGTTTGTATTAGCCCCAATCAATCTGATGGCAAAAGCCTCTCCTTGTGCAACCGAAGCTAATTAAGCACTCAGATAATAAAACATCCTTTTGAAGACGGCTCTCATGATTTCTGAAAATAACACCCAACCTGCCAGCAGCTTTGATGGTTAAGCTAAAGACATGGAATTGGTTCCTTTATTATTGTTATTCAATGATCATTTTAATTCACAAAAGTTGCTATTCTCAAGAAGTGATTTTAATTAATGGGGAAGTGAACTCTTCCTGGTTGCATGGCCTTAGTCCCACATTATTGCGGGGGCTGATGAGAGAGTGCTCAAAGGCATGAATAAGAGATGGGTTTTTTTGGAATTCACATCGGTGTCATTTCACGGCCTTTTCTCCAGGTTCTCTCAACATGAGGCGTAGGCCATGCTTCTTCACATAAGATATTTATTATTTTTTTCTCTCCCCTAAGAAGAATTAATGTAAATGATAAAAGATCGCTACTGGTCTGGCACCTATGACACCTAGACTGGGTAGACACAAAAGGGTCGTTGTGCTCTCCCCTGATGTGTGGGGAAGATACTCTTATGTACCTCCTCATTGGTCCCATGTGTTGGTGCTGCTTATGCTAGAAGATGTTCTTCTGATAAATATGAAATAACCATGCTAGGAGGTGTTGCCTGCATGTCCTGCATCTCACGTTGAGAGAATAGTTTCTCTTAGAATATAAAAGGTGTACCTTTTCCCTTAAAATATAAAAGGTTCTCAAAACGGTAGTGAGGCATTTAAATATATTTAATACATCGTAATTCATGTGCATGTGGAGTCAAAATTAAAATATAATTATCCATATCAATATACTTGGGAGGGGTAGTTCTCTATTTAGGATCTATACACTAACAGACCTTGAGTCTATGATCTCTCTCATCCCATAACAGGGGCAGATATATTATTTCATTTAGGAAAGAGAGATAGACAGACTAACAAAAGTGCTATAGTATGCTACGCCCCTAGAAAAAGTTCATTTTCCCATTTAATTAAGAGGATTGAGTTCTTTGTCCTGATACTTAATGTATAACAGCCCTCCCCTGTATCTATCTCTATCATCCCACAATAGGGGACATATATATCATTTCAGAGAGAGAAGAGGGATGGACTGATGGACACAAGAGGTGCTACGTACTTAAATTAAAATATGAAATTTAACACGTGGTCAATTGATATCTTTCCCACATAGAAGAGTTTTTCTCTTCAATAAGAATTTAATTTATTTTTTAGTATTAAACTCTGATATCTATATTTATATCATTGTCTAGAATAACTATGTTCAATGAATGATGAACCAATAGTGACTCCCCCCTATGGTCGAGCTTCTTCTTTCTTCCCTTTTTAACAGCTGCGTTGCAATCAAACTAGTTCAAGACTCTCTCTCTCTCTCACACACATTTGGTAGGGGAGTGTGTTTAGGATCTGACATCTCTCCATAGAACCTAGGGTTTAGAGAGTGATCCTAGGGCTGGGAGGACATGGGTACACGTCCCTTAGTCACCCTAACCCTATATGATCACTCTATTGTCTTAGTCACCCTAGCCCTATATGATCACTCTATTGTCCCCAGGGTCTTTGAAAAACACCTTGAGTCCGATTACTGATACACAACTCTAGCATGCTATGAACATTATGTTAACATGGGACCAAATCGTATAGAATGTCTTCCTTAGGAGAGAATGGATGTAACAGATATTCACCAGAAATCATCACAATTGTGTCAACCATTGCTCTTGGGTGAGAGTGGGAAGGGAAAATCTTAACCAGACTTCATCACCTTTAATACTCACTTGGGTTATTCCTCAAATCACAATCACTTAACCCCTGAAGCATGCAATCCAATCTATCCATTCCAGAACTCACCAGATATGCCCCCGCCACTTAATAACCTACTAATCTTTAGATTACGTTTGGCCCGTCCTACCGTATCCCTACTCTAAATTTAAGTTTGGTTGACAAAGAGGCCAACAAATACTCCTTTACTAAAAACCCTCTCTATAGTAGTAAATTTCTGGTGCTTTGTTTTGCCACTTGGCCAACGTTCAGGGAAAAATCTTTGGCGCTGGCAACATGTCAACAAAAACCACACTTATGCCAATAAATCCTTAGCCAGTCGTCATCTACGAATTTTAAATCTGTATATTAAGGGAAAAGGCTGGGATGCTGCTGGGTTCTCCCACTTGTGTCGCTCTTTCTCCCTCTCATTTGGAAACAACTCTATGCCCATCCCATTCTAGCCCTCCATTGGTTGAGCAGCTAGTTTTACAATGCCCAAACGCTCTCCTTTATATAAAATACAAGAGCATTCAAAATCAAGGCCACTACTCTCATTCCATGAAATGGGCTTAGCCCCCAAGCTTTCAATAATGATAAAAGCAAAAGAAACAGGGCAGTGAATCGTCACTTGAACTACATCTTCAAACTGGTTTTGGCAAAGAAGCCATCTATTAGCTAAAGCAAAACCTTTTCTTGCTGCTATCCATATGGAAAAAGAGACTTACTAGGAACCTTGGGCTCCCAACTTTGATTAACTGTTAGCTAGAACCACATTACCAACAGGGTGAGAAGGCACTCATAGAATCATATTCTTCCATCATATTGGTCATATTCTCAAGTTTTCCTTCCACCAAAACAGGGAGCTCAACAAGGATAATCCATTGATAAACTGGAAAACCGAATAAGAAAGCAATACTACCTACACCCTTTGGAGAAGGGTTTCTCAGACTTGACTATTTATATTTTTAGGGTCCCAAATTGCTTTGGATTTCCACCAAGACATTGTGGGTAAAATAGCGAACTCGTGTCCCAATACACATTCCAGCTCTTCTATTGGATATGTTCTACACTTAATAGACCCAAATTTGATTAGAAAACCACAAATAGGGCAATTGAAAGAAGAAAAATAAGAGGAAATAAAGGGGGATTAATTGGAGTCAATTTTGGATATTAAAAAAGGATCACTGATTGTTGGATTTATTTATACTCAGTGTAAAGGTTTATAAATATTTCTCGTGCCAAGGATAGGTGTGGGTGTGGGTCTACATCTATCTATAGATGTTTAAACACACTTTATGTATACATGGACGCTTGTACAGATATATGCACGTGTACAAGGATGCCTGTATACGACAGATACATTTGTATATGAACATGTACACCTATACGTAAAAGGTACATTGTCTATATATATTATAGATGATCTGAAAATTTGACAAAGGATTTTTAAACAATTGGTTTTGTTCTTCCCACTCTGTTATGTTCTTCCAAATCTCTTTGTGTCTGATAATGAATATAGCCTTCGACTTTCTTGTGTAATCACACATATCAGAATGTATTTTTTGTGATTGGGAGTTGTTTTATCTTGGAGGTATAATCGCAATGGTCAACCCAATTGCACAATTAGGGGCGCTTAAGAACCTTAAGAATAGTATCATAATACGAATTAATTTAAATTATGTTTGTTCCTAATTCAAAAATAAAAATTACTATGATGTTGTAAATTCACACATCATCCGGTGCAAATACAATATATTCAGACAAGTCTTATACTCTACCCGTATATATTTTCTAACATAATTCACCTATTCACATAACAAGTGAAAGAAAACTTGCAATTTCACTTACATAGGTAGATATCACAAAAAAGAAGAAAAATAAACAAGTACCAGTGTACCATTGCCATCTCCACCGGATGGACTTCAAATACAATATATCCAGACAAGTCTTAATACTCTGCCAATGTATATTTTCTAACATAATTCACCTATTTACATAACAAGTGAAAGAAAACTTGCAATTTCACTTACATAGGTAGATATCACAAAAAAATAAGAAAAATAAATAAGTACCAGCGTACCATTGTCATCTCCACCAGATGGACTTCAAATACAATATATTCAGACAAGTCTTATACTCTGCCCGTGTATATTTTCTAACATAATTTACCTATTCACATAACAAGTGAACGAAAACTTGCAATTTCACTTACATAGGTAGATATCACAAAAAAGAAGAAAAACAAACAAGTACCAGTGTACCATTGCCAGCACAACCAGATGGACTTCAAACACAAGGTCGATCGATGCTATTACTACTAATATTTGTATTCTCAGACACACGAAGACGTTCAAACTCGTAACTCACAGAACGTTTACTCTCACCATCAATAATATTCTCATAAATTTTAAGGCGTCCAGACTCATAACTCACCGAACGGCTGTCCTTTCCGGCGACATTGTCGTCCTTATCTTCTTCCTCCTCCTCTTCACTGTCATCATCATCTTCATTGTCATTATTTTCTTCCTTATCATCATCATCACCATCATCATCATCATCATCATCTTGAGGATCACTGTCACCTTCATAGTAGCTGTCTTCATCTTCAAGGAAGCCAAAATCATCGCCATCGCTGTTGTAACAGTAAGAATAATCATCCTCTGAGTCTGCCATGGGAAGCAAGTCAGTCAAGTTCTGAGATGAGTAAACGATTATACAATAACTTCTAGGGCAAGTTGTATGAATGGAGAGAAGGGAAAGGTTATAGTTTATAGACACTTTTTTTTTTTTTAGGTAATTATTTATAGATAAACTAAAGATCAAAGATCCCTACTTCCAATCAATTTGGAATCTACTTTTTTCTAATAAATCCCTTCCTTATCAATAACCAACATACCAAAGAAATCCATCCTATTTGTATAAAAATCTTTAGTGGCACTGCACTCGTGTGGTGAGGATCTAGGTGCTAGAAGACAATGATTGTTTGTCCTATTCTTAGTCAGGAAGTCTTGGTTTAAGCATAGAACTCAATTCTTCTGTGGCGCAACATGCCGTCTTGTATGCAGGAGTGCTCCTGCCACCTAGATCCTCATTGCGGTAGACAATGATTGTTCATCTTATTCCTAACCAAGAAGTCTTGATTCAAGCATTCAAATCAATTCTTCTATGGCACAACCAGATGTCTAGCAAGTATTCAATGGTTAGAATTTAAAAACATCCAAGTACAAAACTCAAGATGATCGTACAGGGCCCAAAGCATTTCTAAACCTTGAATACACGCCAGATGCGATGTTGCGCCTTAAAAAAAATCCAAATCGGTAAAGGTTGAGAAACCTGAGACCGATCCAAGTTTTAAAAGTTGATACAGGGAGTAGGTCCGAGTCATACCTTTGGTAGAAACAGGTTTCTTTAATTTTGGGGAAAGTTGTCGTCCATCTTTGGATAAGGAGCACTCTTTCTCCCCTCCACTACGGTGATGGGACATGTGATTGGACCCTTGCATTATTATGCTCCCTCAGTGGTGGATCATAGTGAATGGAATCTCTCATTTTTCGCCAAGAAGGGAAACTCAGTCCTGTTTTTCATATCAAAAGGGTAAAAGTTAATGGAGAGTGACGTGTCTGTGGGTTCATTGAAATAAAAGAAACCCTTAACGCTGGGAATTGAAACGAGTTCCATCATAGATTTTGGCTTAGTTTTTGATAACCAAAATTATAAGCTTGTGATGAGGTAGAAGTCGAACTTCATCCACAAGTAATAGCTTTGCATGGTATTGTAGAAGGCAACAATAGCAATGGCGACATTTTCTACTACCTAGACCTGATAAATCTCTTGGTGACTAATAAATGGATATATAACGCTATACTATCTTACATGTCTGGATTTTCAAACTTGAAAATGGATAAAATCGCTAAAATCTCTAGAGATGAAAAGGACAAAATTTGGTTGCACTTAGTTGCAACCTTGCCACATCTCATAGTGTATTCTTTGAAAATATTAAAATTTAAGAGGATATTTGTAAATCAAGGGGAGAAGATAAATTATTCCATTTCTTTGGGTATGAGCAAGGGGTTACAGCTAAGCAAATTTGGCTGCACTTAGCTGCAACCCCTGCTTGCAACCAAAGAAATAGAATCTTAAAAGGTATTTTTTGAAAATATTAAAGCCTAAGTAATTATTTGTGAATCCAAGGAGAAAAATGTTAATTATTCCATTTCTTTGACTGTGAACAAGGATTACAACTAAATTACCAAATTTTTTCCAAAATCGAAGGAATCCATGACTGGATATATTAACCTGAAAAGATTGTATAATAGACAAAACAAAATGATTGTACACTTTAGAGTCTTCAATATTATTAATTATATGGCTCCAACATATCATGATGGCCAACACATGAGGATGAAGACCAAGTGGTATACCCTAAATTAACTTTTTAATTAGTGTGTGAGCTGTATGTGTTGTTGTGAAGGGCGGTGCCTTGGCTAGTGTTCCAAAGATGGAGGAATCTTGTTTCCTTTTTTGCATTCGGTTGATTAGATGATATCCTACTATTATAGCGAAGCTAATCTGATTGCAGATTCTCTAGCCAAATAAGTAGCTATTCTTGATTCCTCTGATCCTATCGTTTCATGGCCTGCTTTAATTCGGATGGAGCTGAAGAAGGATGCTCTCATGCGTCCTTGTTATAGATTTTTTCTAGCATTTTCTCTACTTCTTGGCTGTGCTTCCTTTGCTTCTCTCCTGTTGATGACAATGCCGAAGGTGGAGTTGGAGCATTGACAACTCTTCCTGATTGAGTGGCCTTTGGGCGTTGTATCTTGTTATCATTCATTTTTTTCATTTTTAATCTATAAATATATATATATATATATATATTCCTTTTTCTAGTAAAAGAGTATTGTTGTGAAGGGTCTTTAATTAGATACGTTGAAGAATGAAACCTACTCTCCTTAATTTTTTTAAGAATAGAAAAAAGTGAGGGCCATTTGATATACCGTAAATCATCTTATCACTGGACGTGGGCTACTTGAGAAGAGAATAAGAACTCACTGAAGGGAAAGTAGTGGGTTGCAGTTATAACCATCAAAGGCGATCTTTCAAGAAAGGACGCTCCGTTTAGAGAGCTGAAGTCACGCCAAAGGGAACAAAGGACTTCATATATAAACATGACTTAGATCTCAAGTTATGGGTTAAACTCTAGCTTCTCTGTTTTTGAATCTTCACTGTGCCCTATTGATGGATGTTCCTTGGGAAATCCACATTTAGGTTGCTTAAGAGCAGGAGGTATCATCATAAATGAAAATGGTAAAAATTGGGGTTACTATGCAATATATGAAGGTATTGGGACCAACTTCATGGTAGAATAGTTTGCAACATTTTTCCATAGTCTCAAGATATTTGCAGCCAAATGAGTGATCAAGTTATGGATCAAAAGTGATTCCTAAGCAGTGGTGACTTGTATAAAAAATCAAGTCATTCTTTGGTGCTATCAACAACAGTGGTGGTCTTACAAAGGATACTTGAATAACATTTCTTGGATGATCTCCCATTGCTACAGAGAAATAAACACTGTGGCTGACAAGTTGGCAAAGCATGCAGCTGCATCAAGAACTTCAACTACTTGGGATATGACTCCCACATTCATCACTTTTGATCTAGAGTGAGATTCCCAGCATATGCCAAGATTTCGTTTCATGTAATTTATTCTGTTTTTTTAGTTTTGGTGTTTTAGTTCTGCCGATAGCCGTGCCAAAGGTGGAACAGAGATCTAAAGGCTCTTTGTAATCTTCTATTTTTTTTTTTATAAACTTTGTTGACCTTTGGAAAAAAAAAACTATTGATTGGACCCCATTTTTTTCCTTCCATCATTTGCAAGTATCATTGACTTAGGCATTAGAAAATGCCTCTGTCCGTTGGATCT
Source organism: Macadamia integrifolia (assembly GCF_013358625.1). Taxonomy (NCBI): domain Eukaryota; kingdom Viridiplantae; phylum Streptophyta; class Magnoliopsida; order Proteales; family Proteaceae; genus Macadamia; species Macadamia integrifolia. The sequence continues at coordinate 20,973,145 of NC_056570.1, forward strand.
ACCTGTACTGTGTTTGATCTATTGTGTAGAAGTTCACAGTAGATTGAGGTGGTCAACCTGTAACACCAAGGATGGTAGGCAAGCCGTCATGGGAGCATGCCTTTAATTTTTCAATCACCCATGGGAGAAGAATTTCATCTCATAGGAGATGTGCTGGACTAAGAATGGCGGGCAGGTTTGTGTGGATTCCACTATCAATGGAAGACTTATTGGGGAGACTTCGAACTCCAGCTCCATTTGGTTGCTATGGAAATTGAAGGGAAGGAAAGTAAAATTTTCATACTTGAAAAAGGAAATTTTGTAATCATTATTATCCAATAACTCTAAATAGTTCTATATAATTTGGTTATTAAATTTCACTTTACTTTGCTTCCAAATCTTTTGTTATAAAATGTAACGTAAATATTACATGTAATCACATATAGCCCCTGTGATCTCTTGGCCTCCCCTGCTAAGAATGGAATTGGAAAAGGATGCAACTCTGCGTCCTCGTTATAGATTTATGTAATAGTCCATTTGTCTCTTTGATAGGTTTTTTTCCCTTTGGGCTCCCTTCCTGCTGATGGCAATGTCGAAGGTGGGAATACAGTTCTAGGAAATTTTCCTATTTTCCTTGTGTTTTGCTTTTTTGCTTTGTACAAATTTTCCTCTTTTTAATACGAATCCTGAATCTTCTAGTGAAAAAAAAAATAATAATAAATAAAAAGAATCACATGGGGTAATGAACTTGAGAAAGAAACTTTTTTTAAGTTTGAAAATTTCACTTTCCTACTCTTTAAATTTCCTTTGCAACCAAACATAGCCTCAATGAATGCCACAAGAATAGTACATTGGACCTGGTCGGGGAAGACTACGATCAGTTACTTTGGCTCCAACATTGGCAAAGGATGTGCATTGCATTTTGTTTCTTATGCTCATGTGGGTGGGGATGGATTTCAGAGAGGAAGCTTTTAGAAGGCCTAAGGCTTTCGAAAAAGGATGGAAGCTTTGTTAGTCTAGGAAGTATGCAAAGGAATTCCTTGCAACTCTGAACCAAACCTTCTCGAGGGGAAACTATATACATGGGATGTCTACTTTAACATCTATGGGCAAACTTATGCATCTTTTCATCCTTGAATAGGGAGTTACAACATTTTTCAATGCATATTTGTTTTTCTTAATCTATGTATTGATCTTGCTATTTATGATCTAACACAAGTAGCTTCAGATTCCATCACTAGTAACCTTGGAATGTTGCTCTGTTAAGACCCTTATTTCAACTATTCTCAGTCCATGCTAGTTTGCAGCCCCTAAGCCAAATTTGGTTTCTGTCACCATAGATCCTCACCACTAGCTTCTTTATACAAGAATTGATCTATTACTTCTAATTTGACCCTTAGCTAAATAAAATGAGATAGCCCACGAAATACTCCTTCACGTGTGGCTTCAGCATAAGTACAGATATCAATTAAATACCATTTAGAGTCCAATTCAAAAGCTTGAACTATTAAGTGGCGATAACGTCCCAAATTACCGATGTGAGACTATACACTTAGAATCCCTAATATCTCAAGAGTAATACATTAGATTAATTATTTTATTTACGTTTAACAAATAACCTGAGTGTAGATTCAAGTGGCATGAATTGAAGTACAAGAAGTATTGAAGGAGTATTTGGAAAAATTACCTTTTTATTAATTTGACTGATAATTTCTCGTTACTTTCTTAGTTCTCTTTCTTTAATTTTTCCCCCCTTACTTTTCCAAAACGGTGAAATGGGAGGAACTTACTTAATGCTAAGGAGAGAGTTTAAATCTAAGCAAAATAACATAAGGACACATCATTCCTTACTTCGATTTGGCCCGATGGATGAAGAGGAAGTAAAAGATAATACCAGATTTGGCCATTGAATCTTTGACATATCCTTATGAACACCATCTCAAATCCATCCAGATAGTGGATTCAGGGCACGCAGAGTTTAGATCCTCTACCTTTGGGGTGTGGGATCACACCACATGGATGATGTGAGATGGGGTTGAAAGGTACCACTCGATAGAGAGAACCAATTTAACCTTTCCGGGAAGGTGGGAGGTATGGTTAAATAGGAACCAATAATCAAAAGGTCCCTGATCCATTACCAAAAATCATGGCCCAATCTTAGGCAATCTACAAAAGGAGACCCAAGCGTGATACAAAGAACACCAAGAGAGAAAAATAGACAACGAGCAAACTTCCCAATATTTTAGATAGATAAGGACTATTTGCTTATTACATCAACATCAATAGGCAACTTAGATACATATATGCCCTTGTACACTACATCAAAACAAGATCGAAGGCCTGTGGCCACATGATCTAACAATATGGGACTTCCAATCCAAACATAACAAACAATTTATTGGACGCATATCATAGGAAAATGTACATAGACACCAAGTATAAAAGAGGAGATTTGTATATATATATATATATATATATATATATATGAAGGGGGTGGTAGNTTTAACATCTATGGGCAAACTTATGCATCTTTTCATCCTTGAATAGGGAGTTACAACATTTTTCAATGCATATTTTTTTTTTCTTAATCTATGTATTGATCTTGCTATTTATGATCTAACACAAGTAGCTTCAGATTCCATCACTAGTAACCTTGGAATGTTGCTCTGTTAAGACCCTTATTTCAACTATTCTCAGTCCATGCTAGTTTGCAGCCCCTAAGCTAAATTTGGTTTCTGTCACCATAGATCCTCACCACTAGCTTCTTTATACAAGAATTGATCTATTACTTCTGATTTGACCCTTAGCTAAATAAAATGAGATAGCCCACGAAATACTCCTTCACATGTGGCTTCAGCATAGGTATAGATATCAATTAAATACCATTTAGAGTCCAATTCAAAAGCTTGAACTATTAAGTGGCGATAACGTCCCAAATAACCGATGTGAGACTATACACTTATAATCCCCAATATCTCAAGAGTAATACATTAGATTAATTGTTTTATTCATGTTTAACAAATAACCTGAGTGTGGATTCAAGTGGCATGAATTGAAGTACAAGAAGTATTGAAGGAGTATTTGGAAAAATTACCTTTTTATTAATTTGACTGATAATTTCTCATTACTTTCTTAGTTCTCTTTCTTTAATTTTCCCCCCCTTACTTTTCCAAAACGGTGAAATGGGAGGAACTTACTAAATGCTACGGAGAGAGTTTAAATCTAAGCAAAATAACATAAGGACAGATCATTCCTTACTTCGATTTGGCCCGATGGATGAAGAGGAAGTAAAAGATAATACCGGATTTGGCCATTGAATCTTTGACATATCCTTATGAACACCATCTCAAGTCCATCCAGATAGTGGATGCAGGGCACGTAGAGTTTAGATCCTCTACCTTTGGGGTGTGGGATCACACCACATGGATGATGTGAGATGGGGTTGGAAGGTACCGCTCGATAGAGAGAACCAATTTTACCTTTCCGGGGAGGTGGGAGGTATGGTTAAATAGGAACCAATAATCAAAAGGTCCCTGATCCATTACCAAAAATCATGGCCCAATCTTAGGCAATCTACAAAAGGAGACCCAAGCGTGATACAAAGAACACCAAGAGAGAAAAATAGACAACGAGCAAACTTCCCAATATTTCATATAGATAAGGACTATTTGCTTATTACATCAACATCAATAGGCAACTTAGATACATATATGCCCTTGTACACTACATCAAAACAAGATCGAAGGCCTGTGGCCACATGATCTAACAATATGGGACTTTCAATCCAAACAAAACAAACAATTTATTGGCCGCATATCATAGGAAAATGTACATAGGCACCAAGTATAAAAGAGGAGATTTGTATACATATATATATATATATATATATGAAGGTGGTAGTGTGGTCTAGGGTATGTGGTGATCAAGTAGAGCGGACCAAGTTTTCGTGCGAGAATCATTCTCGTATGAGACTGATCCACACAGATGGAATCCACCACAGAGTTGCAGGGCATGTAGTGGTGGTGGCTAAGTGTTGTTATTTTTTACCCTTAGGGAAGGCTGCAAAGTAGGTCTGAACAACAGTGAGAAAGAGGATTAATAGTGTAGCTACGAAGGCAGGCACAGTCCAGGGTTTTAACTTGTCGATACTCATCAAATGTGTGTGGAGACCCTCAGCAAACCAAACGGCCCACGTCCTGTTGAAATGCTTCTCAATGTCACGTTTAACTTGTCGATACTCATAAGGGTTTGGTGTCAAGTCGGTGGCCAACTCATTGAAAAGATGACCTACATGTTCGTCACTCCCAAGTGACTTTTGGAGTATACCTTTCTCTCGGAGCTCTTTCACATGAATCACATCTTCAGGACGATCGATGAGCGAATCCATGAAACATATGAAGGAAGTGATGCCACCATCATTTATGAAATCAGTGCATGCTTCGTATGCTAACATGTTTAACCACTTAGTCTTGAAGGAGTCATCAATGACAATGGCTGGAAGAGAAAGCGATCCATACATAAGTTTGTATGGTTTGAATTTGATTTCCTTCACAGAGGATGACCCACTGGTCTTGCAATGGATCCCTGCAGCTTTGAGCTCTTCGACTGGACGGAAGGACCGCCATTCCATTTCACCTCCAAAATTTTTTTCAGGCTGATCACTAGGTGGTGATGATGCAGTGATAAGAAATTCTGTCCGGAGATAGTCGAGAAGATGAAGGGGTAAGTGATGGTGTTTGACTGTGTTATCCTTTTTATCGCCACGCCAATAATCTATAACCCTTTGAAAATATTTTGGAAGCAGTCCATACAAATTTGTTTCCCTTCCTTTAATGCCTCTGGCTCCAGTTTGCTTTTTGATGAACTCCGCGATATCTTTATTTTTTTCGGGAGGCATGAACTCATTTACTAATGCTTGAAGAACTGTATATGGGAGTTGATTCTCAAGCAAGAACAAGTCCATTGTTATGATTGCTTTGTGGTGATTCTTCATCTGCACATCCTTACACTTGTTTACAACGCAATGAATGAAATACACCACAAAGCAACCATCTAAGAACATCAAACATTTGAATGCTTCATCAGTGTACACTGCCTTCGGAATCATGGCATAACAGTTTTTTGCCTCACTGACTACCTTACCGAACTCCATTGAGTGGAAATAAGCCTCGAGACTTTTCTTTTTACTCTGTACATTGGATGAGAATTCTTGAACGAGTCTAGTCTTGAGGGCCTGCCCCTCCTTGAGCTTTCGGTTGCCATAGTGGTATGGACCAATGGAGACTAGTTTTGGAAAATAATTAATCTTGTTCTTTTCATTCTCCCTCATAATTTGTGGAACCTCCTGTATCTTAGGTCTTGTTTTCGCTCCTGCAGATGAGGTACTTGTTCCTGGAGATTGTAAGTAAATTAGTAGCCGGTGTGGGACTAAACTCTCAAACAGATTTATAATGGAAACAATTTGATAGTAGATCCAAATGGGGAATAGGGTTTCTAGTCTAGCAAGTGCAAGGAAATTCTTAGTCTGCACTGCAATGTGACATGTTGAGTAGGGGCATGGGGTTGAAGGTTCATAATTGGTCTACCAAGAAGTTCCATGTTCACATGTCCAATTTCATACCAATGTAATCACAAAATGACAAAATAGAGCATTAAAAATTTTGGGACAATCAAAAGCATGCATGGACATATGTGAAAGGAGGGTAACCACATATCTGACTGCTTTATGATTTAGTTTGACCCATAATTGACATGTGGCTAATGTGGGCTATTTCCTAGAATCCTACAATTACAACATCTCACAAAATAAATTGTAAACCAGAAATATTTCTTAGATTTGTAGGTTTAGGAAACCTTTTACCTTAAAAATTTTGAAAAGGAAAAAAAAATGTAAAAGAGCTTTAGTTTGATGCTGCCAAAACCAGTTGCCAATATTAGTCATAAACCCAAGAACTAACTATATATGATTGAAGGTGCCTGGTGTTTTTTTTGGTGGAAGAGAACCTAATTAAAGGCTCTATTTATTTCTAAGTAAAATGACCATAAATAGAATAAAGTAGGAGAAATTATTGACTGCTTCCCTACTTCATTTTACAGTTTTGGTTGGGAATAAAAGAATTGGCCTCACTGGAGAACTTTGTCTTTCCTTCTATTCCCCACCCCCTCCCCCCCAAGAAAAAAAAAAAATCACAAATTTTACATGTATCAAACACATCATAAACCAAGGGGAAAGAACTCGAATGTTGTTGCAGCATCCCTCAACTAATAAGTGAAATGTCAAACCACATTAGTAGGAGGCTGTTAGATGATCAGACCATCTATTTGGTTGATATTAAAAAATGAAAAAGCAAGAGACTGACATGCTTTGGAGGAATTGAGTGGGGGAGGGGGAAGAAAAGACTTTATCCTCCAGTATTTCAAAGTCCAAATTTACCCATATGTGGGTTGCTCAGATAATTAGGGTAAATTGGGAGTAGTGTGGAAAGAAGCACGGTCTTAGGTTCGATTCACCATTTGTGCATCTGCGATTTAAGTGGAGACCATAACAATAGGTTGAAAAAAAACCCAAATTTCATTTTTTTTTTCCAGATATGAGGCAAACCAAAGTTAGAAGTGGTTAATCCAGGCTGGTTGAACCAGTTTGTGTCGAACTAGTCCTTTAGGTTTGCATCGAATGATAACATGTGATAACCTTATATAAATATGACAAAGATCCATAGATGATCATAATCTAACACAAATTACATAATATTACCTAATCATGATTATCTAAATCTTAATCTATGAGATTGTAATGAAATATAACAATATATGTAATACCTGCTTGAGCCTTGTACCCGAAGATATTCATCAACTCCTTGCATGGGTCTAGCATATAACCTATTACAACGAGGGAAATTTTGGGTGAGGCATTATTTTATGACTTAATCAAGGAATTGAAATGCAAGAATGGAAAATGCAAGTATGTTATTGTCATATTATTGTATGAAGTTGTAATGGAATACATTATAATACATTTAGTACCTTCTTGACCCATTGGCATTTCTATTGTAACCTCGCTAGTCTTGAGTGGTGCATTCTTGGATGAGGCCATTAGATAAACACAAAGGACGTAGTGTGTTGTTATTGTTTTATTTGCATTGCTGTGTCTTGCATCCACAACTCTATTTATACACAGAAGGTGGTAGGGAACATCACACTTTATTTACCTTCCAAGCTAGGTGCTGCATAAGAATTTCCAAAGAATAGGGTCTGTTCTGTCTATTTTTTCCTTTAGATGGAAATTTGAATGTTAAGACATCATAAAGATGAACGTGATGCACATTGCAGTGGACCCTTTGTGTTCAAAAGACTTCAAAATAGTTTGGGTGGTTTTAACGTTTCAAGTAGTTAACAACTGTCTCATGGTATTTATTATGGAGTAGGGACTCTTTTCCCTCTCTTGGTATGTTTGGAGAGGGTTTTTAGGGGTTGCCTTCTTGTTTCATTCCTCTAATATATCATTCAATTACATATTAAAATATATATATATATATATATATTATACTTGGATAGAATGATAGCTAGAAATAACCCTTACTTCAATAGAACTATACAAACTGTTGGGGGTACGATGTCTTGTGTATTCTGTCATTTGCATAAGTGGATTAATTTCGAAGGGCTGTTAAGAGGTTATATGAGTTTTTCAATAAAGGGGAAAGAACTCTGTTTAGGATCGAGTGTGGCCAACACCAATGCTCCCATGCATGTGTCTATCTCTCTCCTACACAATGAAAAAACACATGTACCCTTTGTTTTGCCAAACCAAGGGCAACACCATGCTAGCTCCTCTTGGATTTTAGTTCTATTTCTAAGCGTAGGCTAAAAAATCAAATATGAGATTTTCTAAAACACTGTGAATACCAACATCAACAGTGATAAAGCTTGTGAAGTTGATATCTCTACTATACTTCTTGTTTTCTTTTTGCTAAAAGATCAGATTGTATAAAAAAAAAAAAAAGGGAAAAGGTTCGGTATGTAGCCGATATCAAGTATGCTAGCACCCATTATGTCTATCTTTCTCTTCCCTTTTTCTAAAATGACTCATATCCTCCCTGAATGATACTCCATCATGAGATCCTACTGGTGCTATCTGCTAGCATACTTGATATCGGCGGCATACCTATCCCTCTCCCAGAAAAAAATATAAGATAAAGAAAGAAAAAATAATAAAAAGAGAAGCCAACAGATGAGAACCTGCTAGATACAACCAGAAAAATGATAGAGGCACGCACCCCAATAATATTATATTTTTTCTCTTGTTATAAGCCAACAAAAAATATACTAAGCACAAATAAAATAGGATGTACATGATTTACATCCGGCCGTGAGTCTATATACCAAGGATTTGGACTGATCTCCCACTCTCTTTGAAAAATTCTTCTATCTGCTCCCTCACCTTCTACACAGATAGAACATTGAACAAACTGAGTTCCAGTCATGCATGGCAAGAGATAACCTAAGGGGGTACTTATCATTTGAGCTTTGCAGCATCGATTACTTCCTTTACATTAAACTATGACCTTTCTACCAAAAAAAAAACTATGACCTGATTGTCAATATTCAAGTAATATGTAGAACAGGGATATAACAATTAATAATTTACTTGTTTCTTTATTCATTTATTTATTTATTATTTTAGTATTAATCTAATTCTTTATTCTTTTTTAAATAGATAAAGTAGAGGGATCTTACTTTACTAATTTAATTCTATATATAATTTTTTTTAAATAAAATTCATATTGTAACCAAGGTTAGTGAAAAAAGTGTAACTTTCAATTTTTTTTTTCCTTTCCATTTTAGTATTTTATATATATTTTTTCAATGTGAGTAAATCTTATCATTTCATATGTGTACTCGAAAAAATATATAAGAACATAATGATAAATCTCTACAAATTACTTTGATAAATATATATATATATATATATATTTTACTATTGTCTTAAATAATTTTTGAGAATATGACAACGAGTTAAGACCAATCAAAAGATGATTTACAAGTGGAGAAGTTTCATTTAGAAGGTCCCTCTTTTAAATGGATAAAATTGGAGGATCTTACTTTGCTTAGACGTCAGAAGAGTATTTAGATCATATTCTATGTAAAAGATTAAAACAAAGTATTGGTCATTTATGTACTGGCACCCTGCTATTGAATGGGCAGAAGGTGCCAATTTGTTCTACCAGTTGGTTAAAGTGAAAGGAGCTCCCTTCATAAATAAGGAAAAAAAAAGTGGAGAATAGGTTTGCCTTTAACTGGGCATTGGCCTATTTAAAAAACTCTGCTGGGCCTTAAAAAACTCTGCTGGCCCAGGCCCATATTTGCACTTTGGCTTTTTCTTATCATGTAGAATTAGGGTAATTGCACCCTCTTTAGTCCATGGTTAAGGTTTCATCTGGCCCCAAAGATGAATTGTTAAACTTCAATCAATCAAAAGGACCATGATCCATTGCCAAATCAAGGCCCAAGCTAATTAAGCTTGGAATCCTGGGAGCCATGTGGACTATCAAGTTTCTTGCTAAGTCGGCTGCGAAATTTGAGTTATCTACTCCAATCTCTGCTTGGCCTGCATTGGTTGTCATAGATTTGAAATTAGATAATCAGTGTCGTCCTAGATACCAGTTTAAATAATGTATCTCAGTTTTCTCTTTGGGTTTGGGTCTTAGGTGCGATTTCTATTCTGCTGATGGCAATGCTGAAGGTGGAGTAGTTTCCCTCTTGGTGTTATCTGCTTGTATATTCTCTTTTTAATACATATGATTTCTCAGTGAAAAAAAAAATGTGGACTATCAAGTCTCAGACCAATTTTTGAACGTTTAAAGAGGCCAATCTCCATCTTAAAACAAATATAAGGTTTTGGGGTTGGGTCCATTTTTTTCTTTTTTTTTAACTTAAAAATATATGAATATATTATAAAAATCCATCAAAAAACAAAAGAAAAAAAGAAAAAAAAAAAGACTCACTTCATAATATGGGAAATATATATTTTCCTTTAATTTAGTGGATATATAATCAGCATATAAATACTGATAACTAGGGATTTTGGGCACCATCAGTTCTCTCCCTTTTTTTTTTTTTTTTTTTTTTTTTTTTTTGTTCTAATGATAGGTATTCAAGCCTTCAGCCTAACTAGTCCCGTGGGTCCAAACTAGCAGTGAAAAGCACTAAACACCCCCGTGTGAGTGGCCCCAAGGAGGTAAGAGTAGTCAAACTTAGAACCACATGCTTCTTGAGGTGAAGGTCCCTTTCCAATTCGGCTACTGTAATGCCCCCAAATCCAGGTAAGATATGGGTGCAGGCCCTCGCAGGCCACCGTTTAATAATGGCATAATCTTACAATTCTCTTACCCAAATAAATATATGCAGTGGAAACTAATCTGAAAACATGTCAAAATTTTTACAGTGGAAGCTAAGTCGTCGTACTTATAACTTCATCACAAATTGAGAGTCTTAATATGTCTATACTTATAAAATACATGAAACGTACTATAATCCATTGTCAAGTTATTATAACATTCTTTCAAAAAGTTTAGCAAAGTCTGGAATAGTTATATCTTTAGATTATTCCTTGGAGGAAGGAAAATCAGCACATCTATCACCAAATACACACCGTACACAATGACATGACACATGTTCTGACTCTGTAAAATAGTTATATATCATGGGGTAAGCTCAACTAGCTCAGTGAGAAAACCATAATCATATCATGAAGTAAAACATGCATGACTAAAGAAACATCATACAAATCACGTGCTACTTTTGTCAATACATAAATCAGAGAATATAATATATCTGATCATACATATACTGACATGCATGATGTAAAAAAATCAAACAATTATCAAACTCAATATTATCCTTTTTCCTCTTTAACCTATCTTTTCTTTCTTACTCTTTCTCTTATTCTTTTACTTTTACTTTGGGTAGGATGTTTTCCCTCAACGCTTCGCTCTTGTCTTGCTGTTGAGCTCAAAGGATCTAGGTCGTATCTTGAGAATTCATCCCACATTCTCCTCTCTCAACTCCTTGCATTTTTCTTGCTCTTTAGCTCAAAGGATCTGGGTCGTGTCTTGAGAGTGTATCTTTAATATTTTCTTTTATTTTTTATTCTTTGTTGTCTTGCTTATCAACTTCGGCATCCAGTTGTCACTGTCGATTTCAACATTTGGGTGGAATAGGATATTGATGGAGCCCTTATTGGTCCTCCCCTGACTATCCCATACCAGCAGGGTGGACATTAAAAGTCCCCATTATCCTTCCCAGTTCCTCTGTTGGAAAGGGCTTTGACAGCTTTTAGCTTAGGCCCATTTTATGCCTTAATTTTATCTTATGTCTATCATGCCTCACACTTATAAAAAAAATCATGAAAATAATATTTTGATACATATAAAAACATAAAACAGATCTTAGAGGCAGTCGATTTTTGACAATACATGCCGATGCATCAAGAGGTTTTCGATAACGTGCGGTATGCCATTGAGACCGTCTTCTCATTCTCTATAACGTTTGTGAAGAAATTTTTTCGATCTGAGACCTTTAAGTGATGGTAAAATTATGATATCCATGATTTGAGACCCAAACCCTATACAAAATCAATTTTTCTTTGATTTTTCTTGATTTTAACACTATAAGGGTTGGCTCTAATACCAATTGTTGGGGATTCCTTACCATAGAATCATATGAATAACCCCATTGATGTTAGAATACAAGAATCATAAACCAATCATAAAAGATTAATCATGGGTGTAGTCCCTAAACCAAGAACACATAAACATATAGATTTACCCATACATGATAATCAATTAGAGTAGAAGAATACCTGTGTGTAAGTTTAGAAGTCCCATAAGTATTGATCACATAACTCTCTCCCATGTGCTTGAAGATTAGTCCCATGAAGATTGTAACAAATAACTACATAATGGAGTCCCAGCCGCTAAGATCTTCTGCAACCTTTTACCTTTGGAATACTCTCACATGCACTATTCCTGTGGAGGAGTCTATGCTTCCAAAACCATGAAGGTGTTAAAGTGACGGTTGCAAGGACCTTTAGCTTCTTTTTATAGTAGAATCTCTAAAACCCTAATTCATTCCCACAATGGATTGGGCTAGGAGATTCCTAATCAGAGTGGATCTGTAATTGTTTGGGCCCAATGGATCAATTGGTATCAGCTAATCCTACATAAAAATCCTAACACTAGAAAGATGATAGAGAGAGAGAGAGAAAGAGTTTTGAAGTCTTAAAACACTGCTTACTGTACAAGAACCATCATTCTCTTCTCTCCGATCAAGGAGATCATGAACTTAACCCTTTCCATCACCAGGGCAGGAGAAATCACACCCTAACCATCGTTAACCCTAATTCTCTCTCTCTCTCTCTCTCTCTCTCTCTCTCTCTCTCTCTCTCTCTCTCTCTCTCTCTCTCTCTCTCTCACTCACTTTTTCTCTATTCTCCCATTCTCGGTAAGGGTTTCTGCAACCCTTTCCTTCTCCTTCTATGCGAGTGAAAGATAAGAAAATGAACAACCTTATCACGATTTGGTTCCCCTTCCCTCTCTCTCTCTCTCTCTCTCTCTCTCTCTCTCTCATGCGGTAAGGGATTTTGAAACCCTTTCCTTCTCCTTCTATGCGAATGGAAGATGAGAAAATGAACAACCCTATCACGATTTGGTTCGCCTCCTCCTCCTTCTCCTCCTCCCTCGATTCGTATTCTCTTCTTCTCCTACAGAACTGTAATGGTTGGGTTTCTCAAGGGTTCAAGCTTCAACTGGAGTGGGTTTCTCTCCCAGATGAAGGTTTTCAGTAGGTCTTTGGGTCGCATGATTTACATCCGTTGAATTTATCGTCTCGACCATCTACGTGGTCATTGGACGCTCGTTGGAGCGTGAGTCGTTGGAGACGAGCCGATCTCTCCCCTCCAAACCCAAGCCCACCCCCCCCCCATTTGTACCAGAGGATTCAGGCACAGGTTGGGTTAAATGTTGCTCAAATTAGTTCATGTGGATCATGGACCATACCACCCACCTTCCCTAAAGAAGGCAAAATCTAAGAAATTAAGAAATAAAAATGGTTACTATGGGCCTGTGACGGTGTTCATAAGATGTTCCAAAGCCAATTTAATGGGAAATCTGGCCTTATCTTTTTTACTTCCTTGTTTATCAAGAAAAGCCCATTTCACTCTCATCTATCTGGGCAAATCGCAAGTTTTGGCACTTTCCTCTTGGAACTTTACCCGTTTGCAACTACTGTGTAATATAGAATTATGAAAGTAAAGAAGGTTGTGTCCTCTTATATTGCTTAGAATATTATCTGAACTTTTCAAAAAAAAAAAAAAAAACTCTCCTTAATATCTAAAGTAAGATCTTCCTATTTCACCGTGTGGAAAAGAAAAGAAAAAGTAAATAAAATGAACTTAGATTGTAATGGGAAATTATCGGTCAAATTTATAAAGAGGTAAATGTACTCAATACCCTTCAATACTCCTTGTTCTTCATGCCACTTGAATCTATAATTAGGTCATTTGTTGAACCTAAAATGCATATTTAGTGGAGTTATCAAGAATTCGTTGTCTCATTCTTTTTCTCATAAAAGTAGGTTGGGTGATGGATGTATGTATGTAGAAGGCTTTAGCTTGACCAATCTATGTAGTATGTCAGGTAAATATTCGGTACCTTATTATAGTTTGTCGTTATAAGCATGTGGCTGATTTGTGATCTGTAGTGGTGCGTCACGTTGACAGTCAACACTTTATTTTAACTAACCATCACTCATCATTCTTTTAGCATGGATCCTCGCATTCATCCATACTTGGAATCTTCATAAACAGCCTGAACCCATTAAATTTAAATAAAATTTTGAATATTTTTGTTGAACCTAAATAAAATAATGTAGGTTATTAAGATATTAGGAGTATAGACATATAGGCCCACATCGGTTGTTTAGGACCTTAAATGTGTCGCCATATTCCATTGGGTTTTCTTCACTTAATACCTCAATAGCTTTTGGATTGAACCCCCAACTAGTATTTCATGAGCTATCCATATTTATATCAAAGCTACACATAAGAGGGTATATTTCATGGGCAACAGAGGCCTTATGTGTGAAACCCCCCATCACTCTCTCAGATACCTTCTCTCTCTCTCTTTCTCTCTCTTTTGTTGTAGAGAAGAACTCATGGAGGTCTCTCGTGGCGTCGCTTCATCCAGCCATGATATTGAGGGAGAATTGCTATGAGAGAAGCGACAGATGTGGGCAATATATGTGGCATCCCTTCGTGCTTCAGACTTGTTTTCCTCCAATAACAACAATGACAATGCCTAACTAAAGACGAGAGAAGAAGAGCTAGTAAACTGAATTCAGGAATTTTGAATTGATACGCGTCACTTCTCTTTTTTCTCTTGTGATGTAAATAAACAAGAGCTTTAATTTTCCCTTCACATGATTAGGTAATCTAGGTTCTTTAGTAGCACCTCCACCTACCCAACTGGTTCACCACAACTTTCATCATTTTTCTATGTTGTTAGAAAATAATACCCGTATAAGATCACTGTATAGATGGCAGTATTTCAATGATACAGCAAAATAACCTTTGATGCAGTAACGATGAAGCAAGTGAACCAAGTTGTGTTGAGTCGTATCAGAAGACACTCTCCTTAAGGTCTGAAATGTCCCCTATACCAGTACAAATGGGGATTCCTACGTTTTATCTCCAAGATAAAGCAACCCTGTGATCTATGTCTAATTGTACACAGACTTTGATCCTTTGGGAGAGAAAGGCTAGGCTCATTAAGCATAGTTTTGAATACTGTTTTATGCAATGGTTAAACAGAGAGCAGAGGACCAATGGAGAGGAGGATGGATACCAAGAACAACAGAGGAGAGTGTACCTCTGAGGCGGAGGGAATTCTGGGATCCCATGGGGATCGGCCGCCGGATAGAGGTAAACAAAAAAAAAATCACTGATTTTTGGTCGGCTGTACATAGGCATCACACCCTCCAGGATCCTGGGGAGGCCCCTAGCGTACAGCATGAGACTGAAATAGGTTCTGACAGAAACATAGAGAAGGGGACTGAGACATAGCCTTAGGTGGAGGCTACCATCGAGGCTTTACCTGTATTCAGGGATGGCGGGATTGTCCAGAGGGAGAAATCCTATGCTACGGTGATGAAGAGATCCCTTTCGAACATCGAGAACCTACCAGATCCGATTCATGTAGGGCCCCTCACTAAGGTAGTTATCCCTCAGGAAGCATATGAGGAGAAGCTGCAAAGTTTCAACTTTGCGCTGATCGGGAGAGTCAATTTTTGATTTATTTCGATGAATGATGTGTGAAGTGCTGCCAAGGAAGCCTGGAATCTGAAAGGTAGAGTAACTCTGCTCCCTTGGGGAAAGGCTTTATTCTTCTCCGATTTCAAATCGAAGGGGACATGTCATCCATGTGGAAACGAGGTCCAGTTAAGGTGAAGGGACAGGTCATTCGTTTTCAGCGGTGGCGCCCAGAATTTAGTATTCACGATGACCAAACCCAAACTAAATTAGTGTGGATTCGCTATCCTGAATTTCCTATGGAATATTGGCATGAGCGAATTTTGCTATCAATGGCCAAGGCCTCTGGCCGCCCTGTGGAGATAGACCGTAGGACGAGGAACGCCACTATGGGCAGCTATGCATGTATCCTCGTAGAGGTGGAACTTGGGGGTTCTTGTGTGGAGGAGATCCAGGTGGAGAGAAAGCAACCGAGAACGAACACTCTATTCTGATTTAAGCAGAGAATCTTGTATGAAGACGAGATTGGTAGATGCTTGTTTTGTAAAAAACTGGGTCATTCTATCAACCAATGTAGGGAGAAAAAAGGTAAGGAGAGGTCCGATGAAGGCTTAAAGGGAGATGCAGCTGTGACTCTGGACCAAGGAGGTGTTGGCCGGACAGAGGGTGGGCGGCTCTCACCGGTGGCAAATCCTGATGCTTCCAGTGACATTGGAAGGGCTAATTTGGAAGGAAATATTCCGCCTCTTTTTTTTAAGGAAAATACCATAAACAATGGAAATCCTCTAATGGGAGATTCCCCTCCAATTTTGGAAGGTAATCTGGATAGGAATCAAGGTGATTTGGAGATATTCCTCCCAATATCTCATGTTCCTACTAGTAATACCAATGATCCGCTTATGGTGGATAATCCACTTGGTGAAGGTGGATATGAATATGGATCAGACCCAGCTGAATCCGAATTCTCTTCCTCTGAGAAGGAAACGCAGGCTTCTGAGGATGAAAATATGCATAAGGCTGCTGGTCCGATCATGGTAGGTGTGCCAGAAAATGCGGGGAGTGAGAAGGTGCAGCGTAAATTATGCCCTCGTAAGAATAGAGTGTCGTATACCGCTGGTCGTGCAGGAAGAACCCAAGTTAGAGGTGGCAAGAGTGGGAGAACTCAGAACTGGGGCGAGGAGGTTCATGTGGTCTCTAGCATGGCGTCATCTCAATACTTAGGAGGCAAGATGATTATTCAACACCAAGAGATTGCGGAACTGGATAATTCCATATGCAGGGCAGAGGAAGAAAGTAGAAAAGGGAAGACAATCGCAGTGATGGGGCAGGCGTCAAGGTCTGACCGTGAGACTGTGCTCCATAGGTGATTTTATGAAGATCCTGTTTTGGAATATCAGAGGGATGCGAAAGGCGTTCGGTAAACGTGCCTTGAGGGACATTATAATTAAGAAGGACCCAGACCTTCTGTGCATTGTAGAGCCGATGATCTCTGTGAGTGATTTCCCGAATCTATTTTTTAATAAATTGGGATTTCATAGCGATGTTATCTTTAATCATAGAGCAGATAGAGTCTCTAACCTGTGGATTCTTTGGAAGCGCAATCTGAGAGTGCCCGTGGTTGTCTCTAATTCAGAGCAACACATAACTGCCTCCATGTCTTGGGGGGCCCATCGAATACAGGTGACATTTGTGCATGCCAGCTGCTTCAGAGCAGAGAGAAGAATTTTATGGACGCTTTTGGCGGCTGATTCCCCTTTGGTTCCTACCCCGTGGGCGATGATGGGTGATTTCAACGCCACTCTTCACTCTCATGAAAAGCGAGGCCCAGGGAACTTTAGTCTAGGCTCTGCAGCGGAGTTTGGAGCCATGGTAGATGCTTGCTCCATGTCTCAGGTTCCCTCGATTGGTAGAAAATTCACTTGGACAAACAATCGATGCAGTGGAAATGTTTGTTCGGTTCTGGACAGAAGTTTCTGTAACGAAGAATGGCTTGACAGTTTTCAGAATTGTTCTCAATATGTTCTTCAACGTATTGGTTCTGATCATGCCCCATTGCTTCTTATGTCTGAATATAGTCAGAGGCCTCAGAATTGCCCATTTAGATTTCACCGATTCTGGATGGATCATGACGACTTCGATAGAGTGGTGGCGGATTCTTGGTCGGAATGGATTTCGGGAGCTCCTATCTATGTCCTTGTCAATAAGCTTAAAAAGCTTAAGGGTGTGATCAGAGACTGGGCAAGGTCTGTTTTTCCTCACCTGGATAGGGCGCTGGAAGAGGCAAAGAGGGATCTAGCTCAGATTCAGGAGCAGATTGATATACAAGGTATGGATGATCAGTTGTTTGCCTTGGAGGCTGAGGCTAAGACTACCCTGATTAAGGTCATGGAGAATCATGAAAAAATGTGGGCTGAAAAAGCAAGGATTAGATGGCTGAAATTTGGTGATAGAAACTCCAAATTCTTCCACCTTTCTACAAAAATGAGGAGGAATAAGAACACGATTAGATCACTTAAGAAGCAGGACGGCTCTATGGTTGATGATCCCATCCAAATAGGGAACTACATAGTTGATTTCTATGAGAATTTTCACAAAGTTACCCCGACTGTTCAGCATGAGGAATTACTGGATAACATTCCCTTGATCTTGAACCAAGTTGATCATTACCACTTGGGATGCCCTTCCTGGTGATGCAGAGATTAAAAGGGCTGTGTGGGAGCTTGATCCGGACAGTTCACCAGGTCCTGACGGCTTCCCTGGGGCTTTCTTCAGAAGATGCTGGCACATTGTGGAAAAAGAAGTGAGCAATGCGGTCAGATATTTTTTCAGCTCAAGCTACATGCCGCAGGGTGTGAACAATAATTTCCTTGTGCTGATCCCGAAGGTAGATGGGGCTGATAACCTAGGTAACTTCTGCCCCCTATGCATGGGAAATTTCTTCTGCAAAATTATTACAAAGTTGATGGCATTGAGGTTGGAGCCTCTTCTTCCCAGATTTAATATCTGATGAGCAAGGCGCTTTCCAAAAAGGAAAGATTATCCATGATAATATTATTGTTGCTTCAGAGCTTGCGAACTTGATGTTCTCATCCACCAGAGGAGGGAGTATCGGCATAAAAATCGATATCAGGAAAGCCTATGATACAATTGACTGGAAGTTTATCTTTCAGGTTATGCATAGATTTGGTTTCTCTGAGAGATGGATAGGCTGGCTCAACCAAATTCTAATATCTTTTAAGATTTCAATTCTAGTTAATGGAGGCCCGCAAGGTTTTTTTAATGTGGAACGAGGCCTGAGACAAGGTGATTCGATTTCGCCGATGCTGTTTATCATCGCAGAAGAAGTTCTATCTCGGGGATTGAAGGGGTTAATCCAGTCGAACCAAATAAAGCCAATCCAGGGTCCAAGAGGACCTGAAACCCTAGGGCACATCTTGTTCGCGGATGACATCTTTATATTCACCAATGCTTCCCAGAGGTATGTCAACAATCTAAAAATTTTTTTGACATAATATCAAGAATTTTCAGGTCAATGCATCAATCTTGATAAAAGTAAGCTTTTCCTCGGCAAGATTAATTCAGGAAGGAGGCAGAATATCTCTAATATTTTGGGAATTCGAAGTTGTAGCTTCCCTACAAAATATTTAGGGGTTGAAATCTTTAAGGGTCGATTAAAAAAAAACGCCCTCATGCCTGTTATGGACAGTGTGAAGAAGCGCCTTGCAGGGTGGAAGGGTAAGCTTCTTTCAATGGCGGGAAGAACAGAACTAGTCAGATCTGTGATTTCTAGCATCCCTACTCACAATTTTGCTGTATACTGGTGGCCCTCATCTCTTCTAGCTACTATGGAGAGATGGATGCGAAACTTTATATGGACAGGGGAGGTGGAAAGTACGAGAGCAATTACAGTGAAGTGGAATACTCTGTGCAAGCCCAAAGATGAAGGGGGACTAGGGATCAGGAAGCTAAGAGATTCAAATAAAGTTATGCTGTGTAAAATGGTTTGGAGAATTAAACATGGGAAATCGAATGCTAGTTCCTTCCTTCGTGCAAGATTTGTTAAGAAGGATGGTAAATTTTCCAAGGGAAGCAGGCCTTCATCAATTGCCCTGGGGATTCAGAAGTCATGGGATTTTGTGTCAGAGTACGAGAGGTGGGTTATTGGCAATGGCAATTTGACAAACTTCTGGAAGGATAAATGGTGGGGACCTAAATCTCTGATGGAGGAGATACAGACTATGGACCTTTCCCCCCCTAATACTAATGCCAAAGTGTGTGATTTTATCCAGGATGGTCAATGGAACTTCCCTATAGTACAGTCTAAACTTCTAAATAATATTTTTAACTCTATCAAGGAGATAGCTATTTGCCCTTATCAGATGGAGGACTTCTGCGCATGGGAATTATCTCCTATGGGGAATTTTTCTACGGCTTCTGTATGGGATGAAATTAGAGAAAAATCCCCAAAAGTTCCTTGGTTCTCTTTGATTTGGAGGAAAGGTCTTTCCCCACGGTATTCTACCCTAGGATGGCGGCTTGCTCATAGGAAACTCCCAATTTACGAGCTGATCAAAGCGAAAGGCATCATGATGGCATCGAGATGCTTCCTTTGCAACCAAGATGAAGATGGCATTGACCATGTATTTATTCACTGTCCATACTCAACTTGCATATGGGAAAGGTTCTGTGCTTGTTTTGGGATTTCTTGGCCGATGCATCAATCTATAAAGGTTTGATAAAATGGTGGAAGTCCAAGGCAAGAATCTTAAACTTAAAAAACCCATGGCTACTGAGCTTCTCAATCATTGCCACTAATATTTGGTGGGAGAGAAATAGACGAAGCCATGAGGACAAGGCTCGATCCGATGCGCATATTTTTGAATTAATTTACCATGAGCTTGGTCTTTGTTTGGGTAGTTCGAAGGGTGAAGTGAAGAGCATCAACGATCTCTCATGCTGCAGGAAATTGAGGTTACATGTAGAGGCCCCTAAGTATATTCTGCCTCTAGAAGTTCATTGGTGTAAACCCCATTCAAATTGGTTTAAAATCAATGTAGACGGGAGTTCTCTGGGGAACCCAGGAAGGGCAGGTGCTGGTGGCATTGCTTGTAACAAAGAGGGTCAGATTTGCAACTCTTTTAGTATTTATTTAGGCATTAAAAAAATATTCGAGGCTGAGTTTGAAGCGGTTTTGGAAGGTCTGATCATGGCAAAGAGATATGGTGTGAGAGAAGTGTGGGTTGAGTCAGATTCTGCTGGTGTGGTGTCTGCTGTGCAGAAGAACCAAGTCCCATAGTTTGTGCTCCAACGATGGAGAGCTATTCTCCCCTATTTGAACTCTATTTCGTGGAAAATTTCTCATTGTTTTTGCGAGGCAAATGTGGTTGCAGATTATTTGGCAAGGAAGGCTTCAAAATCAGGAATCACAGAAACCTCTGTGACATTCCCAAGTCATATTATGATGGAGATTGAAAATGATGCAATGGACAGGCATAGATTCAAATTCTACTAGGGTGTTTCTTGCTTTCTCTGCTGATGGCCATGCCGAAGGTGGAGAGAGCAAGTTTCTCTAGTGGTCTCGGCTGTGTTTCCTTTCTTTTTCTGTTGGTGTATTTTCCCCTTTTATTTTAATAATAGCACCTTTTAACAAAAAAAAAAAACAGAGAGCAGAGAAGGAGAGGATAAATGCCAAAAACGTATCCCTTATTCTTAACAAAATACAGAGTATATAGATTCATATGGGTGCTACCTATACACTGCATAGAGGCACCTGTCCATGTATAGACACCCCTTTGTATATGTACAGATCTGTCTTTGTACATATGGGTGGGTGTCTACGTATATACCTATACGTATTTGAATTTTAAAAATTCAAAATTGGTGTGGTGTAAAAAGATAAGAATCCTTCATATGACAACCCAACCCGGCCCGGCTCGATGCACACGATTCAAAAGCACCCCAAGAACCCCCCACACATACCTGACAAGGGAGAGTGCCTCTCCAAAGGGCTTGCACCCTTAAGTAACAAACCTATATATATACACACACTCCCACTCCTCTACTTCCAATGTGGGACTAAACAACTTGTCCTAAAAGACAAGTCTTTGGCTTCGCTTTTGTGTTTTTTTTAATTTTTCATTCAAAAACTTCCCTCCAACACTTTTGAGCTCAAGACCCAAAAGTTCAAAGTGAAAGTAAAAATTAAAACAAAGAAATATGTCACAATTTTGAAACTTTATAATATAAAATAAGGGAAAAGGACAGGTATGCTAGCAGGTCACCTAGGAATTAGGTGTGCTAGCGATTATGGACCATTAGATTAAATAGATTTAAGCCGCACCATCGAGGAGTTGTAGTATGTGTACAAATGTGCATATACAAATGAAGGTACAAATATTATAAAATTGTATAAGTTCAGATGTGTCAATTGTACAGTCATACATAATTGACATTGGTATTGGGAACATAACACATAATCTGAAGGAAGAAAATAAAATAAAACATAACACTTTATCTCCAGAGAACCTAATATCTTAACGTCTAAAGTTCGTTGTTGGTCTGTGAAGAAGTTCCACAACCCTTTACTTCTGTGACAAGAACCACACCGAAGATTATATCCTTTCACCGAACCTCGAAGAAGAGGTTGCCTGTTAGGTTATTGTTGGTCTTCTCTTCACAGCTTATAAAAGAAGAAATCGCATGTTTGAACCTGGTTCGCTCTCTTAACAGAAAGCCGAAGAATCACTTATATCTGTGTCCAATTAGTGGGAGAAAGTAAGCTGGAGATAGTTTCAAAATTAATAGAAGGAGGAATTCTGTGGGCACTAAGTTTTGGCTTGAAGAGCCCACCTTGTTTGAATCAGTGAGTATTTTCGAATCTATGGTAAAAAATATGTAGAACGAGCCCTCATTATCATCGTCATCATCTTCGTCGTCAAGTCAATTATTCTCTCACTCATATTCACAAATCGTAAGGAGAAAGAGGGCTCCTGGCTCCATCATCCCTTGCTGCTCTCTCGTACGCATCCGACATTGACCTCCGTCGAAACTGGTTCGATCCCCTACTTTCTGCCCACCACCACCATCAATAAATCTTTTTTTTTATTTAATCCAACCCCAATAAAATAAATTAAACATTCAATTACTACTAATCTGGGTACTACGTTACACCATTTCGTAATGTGGTCCATCAATGATTGATGATTTAACTTTAATTTAATCTTCAAAGTTGAATGAGTCAAGACAACAGACAAGTAAATCTGCCTCTTGTCTCTGCTCGGTGTTTTTCCACGACTTATAATTTTCAATGAAGTACTATCTTGACCAAAAATAAAAAAATAAAAGACAAGAAATCGCAGGCTTATCGAAAAATGGAGATACCGGAGGAGTAGATCCGGCCGATGAAACTGGCTGTGATCCATAATTCCCATGAGGCTTTACTATCATGATGCTACACGTAACCCTCATAGCCTCCTCTGTCATATCATCATCATACAATCTCCCATTCCCTCCCTCCACCACTTCTGTAAACCAAAACAGGCCCAAACAAATTAGCAATCAGAATCAAAATACGAAAGATTTGGAAGACAATCCATAAGCTACTGAAGAAAAATAATCAAATCCATACCCTTCTCAGAATTGGATCGGAAACTAAAGTTGGACTCCTTCTAGAGCTTGCCAAGGCCGTTATCTGGCCGAGGTCCAGTGACTATGTCGTCCCAAAGCTTGTCTAAGATACCCATGATGTAAAGAGTATATGTATTTTAATCTCCCAACACAAATAGTATAGTATGATTCAGAGTTTAATAGTGTATTTTGACAAATTCAGGTCACTTTCCCTTATAAAGTGATGTGAACATCCAACGATAGAGATTAAATAAATTAAATCCGACCATTCTCAAGTAGCTAGCATACCTAATACCTAGGTATCCTGCTAGCATTCCCATCCCTCTCCCATAAAATAAATAGTTATATTAATACAACAATCCCCCACAAGTTTTGAAATTCCGATAAAGAACATGAATGAGCTTAGTGAGCGTATTAGACATTATAGGATACGTCATTATAGGTGTTTTTAGAACTTGAACCTGCATTAGGTCTGATAAACTACGCTACAGAGTACGGGTGAAGTCAAATTTCTTGAACCTTTCCTCATCGTTGTGGCCGACTAGTTTACCAGCCATATCCTACCAGTCGACCTTATCTTCAATCCCTTTATAAAATGGACATTTCCCTTTAATAAGAGCTGTTCTTATCCCTTATCCTGGTTTTATGGATGTTTAGAAAGTTTGCCTATAAAATTCTCATCGGAGGGCGGCCTCACCCCCCTACATCCACTTAAGTCAGCCTATTGTGTGCACCATAGTTTACACACCCTCACATTTGTGAGCTATGGCTAATTAAGAGTTTAACTCATCCTCTTTTCTTTGTGGTGATGCTACTTTACTATCTAACTAGAATGAGAGATTTATAGTTGTACAAATCAAGTCATCCGGCAACTTCATTTTCATCCTTTGAATCTAATTCATGAAAAATCCTCTTCACATAGGTTGGGTGTCCATCACATGACTTATGTCACATGCCTTAAGCTCATTCCTTTAGATAAATCATGTATAATCTTTGTAGGCAATGGCTTTGTGAATATATCCGCCAGATTGCTTTCTGACTTCACAAAGTCAATAGATACTACCTTACAAGATTATAACGCACCAAAAAAAAGGGTAGATTTCAGGTAAAACCCTAATACCTAGAATCAAAACTAGGAACCAAACTGATAAGGGAGAGATGGGCCTTACCAAGATGCTTTAGATTTCGGAAGATCAAATCTAACCAAACTTCAGCTACAATTTTCGATTGATCAATCGATTTTCCAAGGAAAGTAGAGAAAACGAGATAAGAGTAAGTGAGATTCAGAGTGGTTCCAAGTGCTTTAAAGTTTAAAATCTTACTACAACTGATTTATTTAAATGGTTGTGTCTCAAACGGTCATAAACTTGCCTTGGTCATTGTGGCCGATTCTAACGGGTCGGCCGGACTCTTTTAATTAAGACTCATGGTCATATTAAGTATTAACCATAGTTAGCAAATTTAGGGAGTAGGTTTTGTGCACGGATCTGTGTCCATAGGGGATTGGGATCCTCTCTTTCATGCTCATAGCTATTTGGGCGATTGATATGTGTTCAGATGTTGATTCAACGGTTGTGCTTTTATCGATCAGAGTAGAGGCTCCACACTGAGAACTTTTAAATCAACATCGAGACACATGTCAATCACCTAAGCAGCTATGGACCAATCTGGGCGATTAGCGCTCAAGAGAGGAGCCAGATCCGTTCGTGGGGGTATTTTTTTTTTTTGGGTAAACAGAAATGCTAATGTGAGTCACACACGGGTTCAACATCATTGTTACAGATATCGAATAACCACAGAATGGAAGTTTGCCAATCGGTCACACACGTCTGTGATATATCTTTATTTTTTTCTACAAGGTCATTTGTATCCTCTCTCTCTTTTGGGCATCCAATGGTACTGTTAGACTTTTTAGTGGCGCTCTCTCATGGTCAATGATCGATTTCCTTCCATCCAGAAACCTGAATTTTAAGGTAAAATTTACCTATGCATCTCTTGCAATTGAGGAGCTAAAGTGTACTAGACCTATTGGAGGAAATTTTTTGTGGATGGAAAAGAGGCACTCTGGAGGTGGTGATAGGGATAATGGTGCTCGCGAAGCTTTGGATCGAGGACCTCCTCCTCAGGGGTAGGAGGTGAATGCCCCTAATCATTCTTATGCAAGGGGTGTAGGTCTCACCTCATGGCCTGCAATTGATTCACTCTCAGAGCCGATTCAAGCAGGAAACATTAGCAGGATCGTCATACCACAGAATGATTATGAAGCAAAGCAATAGAATTTCAGGTTTGCTCTCATAGGCCTTGTAAATTTTCGTCTTCTACCCTTGGATGATTAATGTCACAGGCAAGAGATAACTGGAAATTGAGTCAAGGGGTTGTGATGCACCCTCTGGGAAAAGGCTATGTAATTTTTCAATTTCAATGTGAGGGCAATAAGGCAGCTATTTGGAGAAGAACCCCTTTGCGTGTGCGTGGACAGTTAATTCGGCTTCAACATTGGAAACCAAATTTTAACATCCATGAAAAAAATTCCTTCACAAAGCTCGTGTGGGTTCGCTTTCCAAACCTTCCCTTGGAATACTGGCATGACAATGTCCTTCTCTCTATTGTGAAGGCGATAGGGTGTCAGGTTGCCCTGGATAATCATACCAGACAAGGTATCTTGGGATACTTTGCCCGAGTGTTGATTGAAGTTGATAGCTCGAAAGCTGCTACTCGTGTTGAGGAGGTTCTGGTAGAGAGTTTCAAACTAGGTACTACTAAGATTTTTGGCTTTCCCCAACGAGTAATATATGAAGATAATTGTGCAAAGTGTGGATTCTGTAAGCAGATGGGTCATCAAGTAAATAATTGTCGACTCAAAATGGCTGAGGATGAAAAGCAGGGTGCTCGTGACAATGTAAGGGTACCAGGTGCGGTATACGAACAAAATGGAGTTGACTCGGGCAGGGGTGACTCATTGGGTGGTTCCAGGTCATTTTTGGAAAGAAATATTTCAAATCCACCTCTTTCAAATTAGAATTTGAATAATAAAGGGCAGTTACCTATTAAAGAGGGAAACGGATCCTCAGGACACTCACCAAATATTATCTCTCCTCAGTTACCAAACGTAGAAGAAGATGAGATTCAAATTAATTTGAATTTGGCTAATCCAAATCTTCCTATTTCAAAAAATGTGGGATTAGCACAGGAGAGAGTTGTGTCAGAGAAGTACCCTACTTGATGACGTGGAGGGGTCTAATTCTGGTTCTGGATCAAAATTAGAATCCGATTCAGACCAGGATTCTGGTTCAAAAGAAAGTGGACCGTATTAGTTTCCATCTTCCCCAGTTTTTGAAACGGCGGAAACTTCTCAGTAGGAAGTCCCTTTGGCGATGGGGACTCAGGGCCCTGTGAGAATGTCAGAGCACACAAAGAGAATGGGACTGGCTCGGGGTACCAGTCGAGGCGGCTTAATGAGCAAGGGTGATTGGACTTCTTCCTTTGGGCATGCTCCGGGTCCTACCTCTGCAATTAGTAGATGGAAGGTCGCTATGATGGGAGTTCAGGCAGTGGATAGAGCTGTTTTGATGGGCAAGCATGGTAAAACAGTGGGAGAAAAAAGGGAAGGAAGAAAAAAGGAGGTCAGACATTTATGTCTGACAAGGTCGCGAAGTCAACAAGTTAATCATGCGTGTTCTTTTCTGGAATATTCGTGGTGTGAAGAAGGAGGCTGGTAAGAGGGTTTTACAATCTCTTTTGACAGAGTCTTCTCTAGATTTTCTGTACGTGGCTGAACCAATGGTTCAGGTGAGTAAATTCCCTGTTTTATTTTTTAATAAATTGGGATATTCAGTGGAGTTTGTCCATAATATTCGTCAGGAAAGGTTGCCTAACCTGTGAATAATTTGGAAACATGGTCTAAGTCGCCCTTCCATAGTCTCAATGTCGGAGTAACAGCTCTCTATTGAGGTCGACTGGCAGGGAAAAAAATGCTTGTCTTTTATTCATGCCAGTTGCTTTAAAATTGAGTGTAGAGATTTGTGGTGGGAATTGGCAGTTGTTTCAGTAGCTTCTCTCCCTCTGCTTGTTGTTGGTGATTTTAATGCGACACTATTGTCTAATGAGAAAAAAAGGTTATCAGAAGTTTAATGTTGGGTTGGCAGCAGAGTTCCAAGCAATGGTGGATTCTTGTATGCTTATTTCTACCCCTTCACAGGGTAAAAAGTATACTTGGTCAAATAATAGTAGAAGGGGTAATGTCATGGCTATTCTGAATAGAAGCTTTCATAATGATTTATGGATTGATGAATTCAAAAATATTTCTCAGAGATTTATAAGCTGCACTGCATCTGATCACACTCCCATCTTGATCCATTCTAATGTGATCCAAAAGCCTAGCAACATTCCTTTTCGATTTCATAATTTTTGGATGGAAGATGATAGTTTTCAGTCAGTGGTGAAGCAAGCCTAGTCTCATCCTGTGGGTGGTTGCCCTATCTACATTTTGGCGCAGAAATTGAAGGTGGTGAAAGGGGTGCTAAAAGCTTGGGCTAAAGAAAGTTTTCCTAATCTGAATGAGGAAGTAAATAAAGCTACTTCAGATCTAAAAATAGTGAAGGATATTATTGAGGTTTCAGGAATGTCGGATGCTCTTTTTAATGAAGAAGCTGATGCAAAAATAGCCTTTTTAAATGCTAGTAAGTTGCAAGAAAAAATGTGGTTTGAGAAGGTAAATTAAGATGGTTGAAGGAAGGCGATCGGAACACAAAATTCTTCCATATTTCAGTGAAGATTAGAAGATCAAAAAACCAGATTAGTATGTTGCGTCATGAAGATGGTTCTTGGATTTCTGATCAATTAGAGTTGGCCAATTCTATTTTGGATTTTTACAAGAATTTTCACTCTGAAATTCCTGTAGAACCACACTATGAGTTACTTGACCAAATTCCTAAGATCATTTCTAATGAAGACAATGCTTTATTGGATGTTTTTCCTTCAAGGGAAGAGATTAAGCAGGCGATCTGGGATCTAGATGCGGATAGCTCTCTAGGCCCTGACAGCTTTCCAGGTCAGTTTTTCAGAAGTTGTTGGGATATTGTGGAAAGTGATTTTTGTAGGGCTGTCTTTTCATTCTTTTAGTAGGAAAAATTCCTAAGGGGGTAAATAATTGTTTCCTAACACTTATCCATAAAGGTGATGGTGTATCTTCTTTGGATAAGTTTCGTCCCATATGTATGGGAAATTTTTTTGTAAGGTGTTGTCCAAAATAGCTACTTCCAGGTTAAATTTCCTTCTCCCAAGATTAATCTTAGAAGAACAAGGTGCCTTCCAGAGGGGTAAGATTATTTCAATAAATATAAGCCTTGCTTCAGAGTTGGCATACCTGATGCACTCATCCGTTCGAGGTGGAGGTATGGCTCTAAAGCTCGATGTGCAGAAAGCCTACGATTCCCTGTCTTGGGAATTCCTTTTTGCAACTATGAAGAAATTTGGTTTCTCTCCTAGTTGGATCAACAAAATCCACCAGATGTTGCTCTCAACAAGGATTTCAATTTTTCTAAATGGAGGTCCAATGGAATTCTTTGGTGTGGAGTTTGGTCTCAGGCAAGGGGACCTTATTTCCCCAATTCTTTTTATTCTGGTAGAGGAAGTTCTTTTAGGGGGCTGAAGAACTTGATTCCTGAAGGGAAGATGAAAGCTCTCCCAGGCCCTAGAGGGGCAATTACTCCTTCCCATTTACTTTTCGCAGATGATATTTTCATCTTTATGAATGGGTCAGCTAGGTACGTGAAGCACCTTCATGAGTTTTTATCCAAGTATCAGTCTTTTTCAAGGCAAAAATAAACTTGGAAAAAAAGTAAAATATTTTTTGGGAAGATACCCCCTCATAGAAGTCATTTTATTAGTGATTTTCTAGGCATTGCAGTGGTTGATCTCCCTACAAAATCTTTGGAGGTAGAGATTTTTAAAGGCAGAGTGAAGAACTGTCATTTGCTTCCTCTCCTAGATAAGACAAAGGGTCATTTGGCAGGGTGGAAGGGAAAAATTCTCTCTATGGCTGGGAGAATTGAATTGGTTAAG
This sequence comes from Macadamia integrifolia, assembly GCF_013358625.1. NCBI lineage: Eukaryota > Viridiplantae > Streptophyta > Magnoliopsida > Proteales > Proteaceae > Macadamia > Macadamia integrifolia. The sequence continues at coordinate 21,002,114 of NC_056570.1, forward strand.
TCAGTTAGTTCTGGTATTTCCATACACAACTTCTCTGTGTACTGGTGGCCGGATGAGACTACTAAGGTGGTGGAATGGTGGATGAGGAATTTTATTTAGTCAGGTGACAGACATGGCAAAGAAGATTGTTATGAAATGGGAAGGGGTGTGCAAGCCTAAAAAGGAAGGGGGTCTGGGAATTAAAAGGATGAGAGAAGTGAATTTTGCTTATTTATATAAACTGGCTTGGCAAATCAAACATGAAGATTCAATCCTGAGTAGATTTTTCAGGGAACTATTTATCAAAGAGGATGGGTTGTTGCGACAGGGATATAAGTCTTCTTCTATATGGTTGGGCTTGAAAAGAGTTTGGAGTTTCATTGCGGAGAACGAGCAATGGATTGTGGGAAATGGGGAAAAAATTAGCTTTTGGTTAGATAGATGGATTGACAATCAATCCATCGCTGAGAAGGCAAACTTGGACCCTTCTTTCTTCTCTGATTTAAAAGAAAAAGTCTCTGATTTCATCCGCCAATCCTCCTGGGACCTCCCTCATGTTGAGTCGATTTTACTTGCTGAAATATGGGAGAAAGCTAAACGTATTCACATCCAAGGTGTGAATGACCTATGTCTTTGGCGATTGACCACTTCAGGTATTTTCTCTATTAAATCTGTCTGGGAAGAAAGTAGAGAAAAATATCAGAAAGTGAGTTAGGTATTCTCTTATATGGAACTCATCTAACCAAGGCAAGCTATTTTTGCTTGGCGGTTAGTTCAAAATAGATTACCAACAGATGAAAATGTGTCTCGTCGTGGAGTGCATATGGCTTCCCGGTGCAGTTTGTGTGGTAAAGATGTAGAATCAATATCTCGCTTATTTTATAATTGTGAGTTTGCTCGCAGTTTGTGGAGAGCTTTCTGTGAAGGCTTCGATGTGCAATGGAAATCTTAGGTGGACATGATCAGCTTTATTACTTGGTGGAAATAAACAGCAAAGAGCCTCCACTTTAAAAAGGTGTGGATTAGTGGCTTCTCCCTGGTTCCTAGTGTCTTATGGCAGGAAAGGAATGCAAGACGTTTTGAGGAGGTCTCAAAATCGACTAGACACTATTTTGCCATGATTAAAAGTGAAATCAGCCTTCAAATGACCGCTGCTATGGGTATCCCTCTCTCAGTTAGCTCCTTAATGTGTGTCAGACAATTGGGGATCTCTAGGGTGTGATACAAACAGAGAGAGGTAATGGATGTTTTTTGGTGTCCTCCCCAAAGGGGATGGGTGAAGTTAAACTCGGATGGATGCTCTTTGAGAAATCTAGGAAAATCAGGAGTGGGTGGAGTATTTCGGAATGAAAATTCGAAAATATTACAGTCTTTTAGAACTTTTCTTGGTGTCCACACAAATTTTGAAGTTGAGAGATAGCTGTTATTGCTGGGCTGGAAGTCGCAAGAGATATGGGCATTACTCATATGTGGATTGAGAGCGACTCAGTAGTTGATCAAATGGAAGAATCCCTTGGATTTGTCTTCAGAGGTGGATGAGTTTAACCTCCTATTTGAACTCTCTTACCTGGAAAATCACTCACTGTATGCGTGAAGCAAATCTTGTGGCTGATTTTTTGGCAAAAACAACTGTAAATTTTGAAGTTTCTTCTCCTATCCAATCTTGGCCTACGCTGATTGCTATGGAGCTAGAAGTTGATTGCCAATCTCGGCCTAGATACCGTTTCTTTTAATGTATTCTGGTTGTTTTCAATTTTTGTGATTTGGTTTCTGTTGTGGGTTCTTCTCTGCTGATGGCAATGCCAAAGATGGAGTAGAATTTTCCAGATTCTAAATGTCATAATGTTTTTGCATATTCTTTTTTTTTTTTTTTTTTTCTCTTCTATTAATACAATGACTTTTTAGCGAAAATAAAGTCTGTGACTTGGCTTTCCTATCCAAGGTGCCTAGACATAAGAAGGGCAAAATGATATCCCCCATTAAAATCCCACCTTGGATTACCAACTACATATTGTTCTCATTGACTCCCACATTGATGTAAAATCCACACAACTTGACAATGATCCCCCTCCCAGGAGGATTTATGACATTGCATAGAATGGCACCATTCTCTCCCATGGACTCACTTATATAATTGATTAAAATGATTTTACTTTTACCGAACTGTTTAGTAAGTCATGAACATAATTGTATTTTGATATCACTTAATAAATGAAAACAGGGATAAAGAACCTGCCTAATTGTGTGCTCCACATCAACATCTAGGCCAATGTATCCATGGGAGCATGCATGGGGTATCCACCTACGGTAGGGTCATCATTTCATGATACCTTATGAGAGGATGAAGGGAACACATCTAGGTAGTATTCTACTTCCTTCAAAATAATAATAGTTTTATAAAGCCAAAAGGTGTGTATCCACTGGGGTTATGAAAGGTAGCCCACCTTTGGATGTCTGCTTTACTCATCCGATTTCAATTTGCAGCCAACCCTTTTTTTTTTTTTTTTTTTTTTTTGGGGTGAAACAACTAGACTCATTCAATGCTAGATTTTGGAGAGGAGCTCTTGATAATCATAAGGGTTGCTCCCCTGTGTCTTTGAGTAAGCTATGTTTGCCCCAAATGTTGGGCAGTTTGGGTTTCAGATAAGCTTGCTAGGAGATTCTTGTTCTCCCCTAATGATTAATGATTTGTGAACTCAGATTCTTAAATTGAGGTACTTTCATCATACGAATGGTTCTCTCATCAATGGCTTAGCTCATGTGTTATCAGTCTTGGAAAACTTAGGC
>NC_056570.1:21006406-21007134 GCF_013358625.1 Macadamia integrifolia
AAAACCGGTTTTACGAACAAAAAAAAAATGATACAAAAAGGCCTAAATATTCATAATTTTATATTTTATTAGTTAAAATAAAAATAAACAAATAAATAAATAAAATGAAAAAAATAGAAACTGAACCATACTCAGAACTGATCCCTGTGAAATGGGGAAAATGAATTCCTTGTCAGCAATTTTTTTCCGTTTATGAAATTGGGGTGTCGGTTCTGCCACATAGTTATAGTCCAGTGTCCACACTAAGAAGAGGAATAAGTCAAAAAATATGACTCCGGAATCGAGAGAGAGACACTGCTGGGGCGGCTGCTTCATTTCTTGTTTGAAGTAGTGAGAGATGATTTTTTTTACCAAAAAATTGAGAGATCATTTCACTATTTCACATATCAAACACAAGTAAACCAAAACCCTTTCTGGATTTGGATACCATTTTCCTTCTGAAACAAGAACTATGGCTATGGGAGATGCTTTTCTATCTGCTACTATTCAAGTAGCACTTCAACAATTGGCCGATCCCATCTTACGTGAATTTGGGTTACGGTTGGGTGTTGAAAAAGATCTAAAAAAATTAGCAAGAACACTCTCAAAAATTCAATCTGTGCTCAACGATGCAGAGGAGAGACAGATCAGCGATCTGGCAGTGAAGATGTGGTTAAATGATCTTAAAGAAGTGGCTTATGAAGCAGATGACATACTAGATGAGGTTGCGACTGAAGCTCTGAGACTTA
>NC_056570.1:21007914-21010860 GCF_013358625.1 Macadamia integrifolia
TGGCCCAAATTGTTTCAAAGGAAATATGCTTTGCTGTGCAGTGTAACGACTTACCCAGTATCTCGGAAAAGGCTCGCTATGTTTCCTTGCTCATTAACACGTCCAAGCCAATTCCATTGGAGGTTTTCAATACATCAAAGAGTCTGCGAACATTTTTTATTCTAAGCACCCAATACAGGCATGAAATTCCTGATATGAAACTCCCTGATGATCTGGTTGTGAGCTTGAGATGCTTACGTTCTTTATATTTGAGTGATGTTCCTATCAAGGACCTACCAAATTCAATTGGAGATTTGAAACATCTTAGGTACCTAAACCTGTCTGACACTAGAATTAAGGATTTACCTGGCTCAGTTTGCAGTCTCTACAATTTACAGACGTTGATACTTAAAAATTGCAGTGAGCTTTTTCAGTTGCCCAAAGACACAACGAACCTAATTAACTTAAGAAATCTCAGTTTAGTTGGATGCTGGCATCTTGCATCCATGCCTCCTGAAATTGGGAGATTGACTTGTCTGCAAACATTGGATAGGTTTGTTGCGAGTAAAGAATCTGGTTGTGGGATAGGACAGTTGAAGAACATGATGCAACTCCAAGGATCACTTTGTATTGATAGGCTTGAGGATGTAGCTAATGTAACTGATGCCATGGAGGCAAATTTGAAGAATAAGCATTACCTCCGTAAGTTGGTTTTGGAATGGAGCTGCAGAAGCTATTTGTCAGATGGAATAGATGAGGATGTACTTGGTGGCCTCCAGCCCCATGCCAACATTGAAGAACTGAGGATAGACAATTACCATGGATCTAAATTTCCAAGTTGGATCGGAGAATCGTCGCTCTCACATCTAGTGAAGATTGAATTCTTCCATTGTGGCCACTGCAAAATCCTCCCACCTCTTGGGCAACTACCATTCCTTAAATATCTCATTATCGATGCAATATATGGATTGGAAAATGTGGGTTCTGAATTTTGTGGTGATGGGAATTTACTTGGTTTTCCCTCATTGGAGATGCTAAAACTTGAAGACATGAAAGATTTGAAGGTATGGAAAGGAGCAGAGAATGGAGAGTTTCCTTGTCTTCATGAGCTTATCATTATGAAGTGTCCCAAGCTGACTATTCTTCCAAGGTTTTCCTCTCTCCAGGACTTAATTTTGGATGAATGCCATGAGAATATACTGAGCTTATTGCCTCAAATGACCTCTATTTGCTCCTTGAAGATGTCGAATTTTCGGAAGTTAACATCCCTACCTGGAGGCTTTTTTCATAATCTAAGTGCACTCAAAGAACTGAAAATCCATCATTGTTATCAGCTTTTGACATTGCAGAAGGTGGGTTTGCAAGACCTTAAATGTCTTTCCCACTTGGAAATTTGGTGCTGTCCTAAACTCATGGGCTTGTCAGAAGGGCTACCTACGACACTTGAAACTCTCTCTGTCCATGTATGTAGCAATCTCAAGTCCCTACCAGAGAGGCTACAAAGCCTGACATCTCTTCAGGAATTGGACATTTACAAGTGTCCACAACTGGCATCCTTCCCGTCAGATAGGCTACCAACAATGCTTAAACATTTAAGGATATCCAAATGTTCAAATCTCAACTACTTGCCTATGGGTTTACGTGACATAACTGCTCTTGAATCTTTGGTAATTGAAGGTTGTCATCAAATAATATCTTTGCCAAAGGAGGGGCTGCCGACCAGCCTCCATTCTTTAATGATCCAAGAATGTGAAATACTAGAGAAACGGTGTCAAGAAGGCGGTGAGGATTGGGTGAAAATATCTCATATTCCCCGTATTGACATTGGAAACTTTTGAATCAGTTTCTCAGAGTGTAAATGCTGTTGCTATTCAAAATCTAGAAGGGAGGGCAAGAGGCATTGAGGTACTGTTGACATTTAAAATCATTGTTATAATATGAGATTTCTGTATTTAGCAATACAGCCAAGAGGATTTTTTTTTTCTTTGAGAAATATTGATGTTCTAAAATTGTATTTCTGAGATTAGTTGTTTCCATGTAAGTGCTCAGTATGCTTCATTAATCGATAATAAGATTGTATGTGTTTGTTTCCAGAAATGTGGTTCTCTTGCTGGTGTCACTGAAGCATATAGGGACAGAGGTTTTCTTCACTTCACAAGCTAAAACTGCAAATGCAGACTAGCAGCATGATTAACACCTTATTCATTACAGCTTCATGCCTTGGGTTGGACTGGATCAAGTTGGGCCTGGACCGGGCTAGAGTTTGGTTGAAAGGTTAAGTACCTGGCACCTTTTCCTTTTTCAAGAACAAATTTTTTATGTGTAACTGCAATGGTGACAAGAATGGATCTTCATCTTATTTTTTTAGCCATGGGGGAGGGGGCTATAGATTGAAATTTGCCACTTGGGAATAACAGTGACATGGAATTCTTTTTATTTCTAATAATTTTGTCTGGGGGTAATCTCTCCCTTTTTCCCCTATCATTGTGATTCATTAATCTGCAATGCTTTTCTTTTTCCTATTTCTTAGTGAATTTTTTTACCAATCTATTTGTCTTAAATCCCAACATGACTCATGGGCTTTCTGCTTTCTTACTCATTTGATTTGGTACCATCAATGACAAACAGGGAGGCCGTGAGCACATGATCAATCTCTTATACATCGCCATATCTTAATTTTGGTCCCATAAACCTGTTTAGTTGTTCAATCATTTTCTTTTGTTTATTTAACTTCATGGGTTCTTTTTTCTTTCTTCTGAACTAAAAATCACTACTTGTGCTGAAAAAAACACCCTTGACAGATTCTGATTTGTCTATGAAATATAGCAATTGTCTTTTACACAGTCATCCTTAGTACTATTAATTTGTCCTGCTTGGATTTTCGTTTCCTGCGTTGTGTGGCTTGGGACATTATCCTTTGTTACATAGAAGACGCATTTATGTAGGGATATTGTTATTCCCCCCCCC